>NC_057732.1:19544705-19586657 GCF_004010195.1 Chiloscyllium plagiosum | reverse complement strand
TTCCCTGGATGCTGCCTGACCTGCTGCGCTTTTCCAGCAACACATTTTCAGCTCTGATCTCCAGCATCTGCAGACCTCACTTTCTCCTCCAATTAGAAATCACTGGCAAGGCAAGCAATAGTTGCACATGCCTACCTTTTCTTGAGAAGGAGTTGGTGAGCAGCCTTCCTGAAGCACTGCTGGCCTTCTTGAATGACTGCTGTCCATCTAATGCAGGTACATGCACATTGCCTTTAGGAGGGACCTGAGGATTTTAACTTAGCAGTAGTGTGGTTGCTGTGTAAGCAAGTAATTATGAATGAAAATGGTTATTAGTCTTTATTAAAAGGAAAGTGGAGTATATAATGAGGGAGGTCTTGCTCCAACTGTACAGAGCAAAGAACTAACAACTAAATTAAAAGGGAAAAAATATTGACCTAAAATGTCTAGAGTGGTCATCTGACCGCAGGATGATACTAGCTTTTGGATCCATGTGGAATAAAGAAAGACCAGTACCCTGAAATTACAATTTTGCCTAAAGGCATTGATATCAGCATTTAAAACAGCATCAAGAAGTTCACATTTCCTGTTTAATTCACCCATGTTTGATAATTTCACATGTTGGAAGATCAGAGGCTCAAATGTCAGTGAACCAGCTTGGAGAGACAATGGAGATAGACTCCAGAATACACATTTACCTAAAATTCAACATTTGCCTTTGACCAGCAGGGCAGAGAGAAGACCATTAACTCATAGCCACAGAATTTAGAAGGCATGTCTCTTTCTATTTGCCTCACTTTCTCTCCATGCCTGATTCTCTCATTATCTTAGAAAAATAGCAGCTTCAGAAAAAAAATCACTGCGTCTCAAAGATGTATCTTTTTTTTCACTACTGCTGTGGATACAAGTCAACAATTAATTGAAAGTGGTCTCAGGGTTAAAATCTAAAACTCTAAAGTCTTTTAAATTGCACAGACTTATTTCTCCCTATCTGTACCATTTTTTCCCTTAAACTTGTTACCTGTGTTTCTGTGTGTGCTTGGTGTTGAACTTGTCATTTTTAAATTATTATTCCTCAGGGTTTGTAGATAGTAAAATTCCCCTTTCCTTCATTCAAGAAAACCTTGGTGCATGGCTCTATCATTTTCTAGTGACTAAGTTTTAATTGAAGTTGGATAGCTGCACGCTAAAATTAAACTTTAAAAAGTAGTTTCAGCATGCTGAGATGGGATTATAAAGAAGGAAATCAGTTCCTCATCCCCACTGGACCGTAACAACATTTGCATTAAAAATAATCAGAGAACATAATGAGCCTGATTCCTGGGTCCAAGGTATTGTTTTACAAGGAATGGATTGGCAGGTTGAGCCGATACTCATCAGTGTTTAGAAGAAAGCGGTGACTTCATTAAAAAAAATGAGATTCTCAGATGGCTTGACAGGGTAGATGCTGAGAGGATATTTTCTCTTGTCTAGGAATCTAAAACAAGAGGGCACAGTTTTAAAATATGGAATCTTCCATTCAGTAAAGAAATGGAAGAAATTTTATCTCTTTCAAAGGTTGTTAACCTTTGGAATGCTTTGCAGAGGACAGTGAAGGTTGCATATTGAACATGTCCAGGGCTGAGTTAAGGCCATAATTAGATCCTATTGAATGATATTGTGGTCTCAAGGGGCTGAATGACATAATTCCACTTTTATTTCTTATGACCTTACTGTATGGACTTTCAAAGGTACTTGACAGGTGTTTAAAGGTGTCATTGTTTAGTCTTCCTCATGAGCAGAACAAACATTTATTTTATGAATAATATGCAACATATTATTCATAAAATCATCAGTTGCATATAACCTTGGTCTGATGCAATCATTTCTTCATTTTATGAAAAATAGTGCTATGTTCTCATGCTATAAAATGTTAATGGCAGATATTACCATTTTGTGATGTCATCAGCTCATGTATGGTTCAGGTATAGGATACAGTAAAGAAATGTGCTTATACCAGCTGGTTATTATAACATTTGCAGCAAGGGTTGCATTGTTTGGTTTTATTTTGGGTCAGTGAATTTGATGCCAAGGACAAAAGAGATTTGTTTATTCAGTAATCTACACCGAGGAGATTGGAAGAGAGAATTAATTTATTCAGCAAACCGGTGAATTTTGTCTGAAAGACAGAAGGCATTTATTTAGTCAGTCATTTATGGAGAGAAGAAAAGCAAGGCAGCAAATGACAGTTGCTATGGTTACGACTAGGGCTCACCGATGCTGAGAGCAAAAGCACAGCTGTTTGATTTTTTTCAATTGTGGTTGGCTCATGGGAAAGTAGTTCCAGTTGGGTTGGAGTCTCACTTCCATGGAATAAATTTTACACCCCATGGAGATGGAGCAACTGCTTCTTGTCACACAGTCCTATTGGTCAGATACCTAATGTAAAACTTAGATTAACGAAAACAGTGTGATAGGAATATTACAGCCATTAAATAAGTCACTTGGACAACTCCAAAGTGAACAAAATCATCATAGTATCATGACCTACTTCCAGAGTGAATACACATATTATTACACCTGGCTGACTGAAAGTTATACTTTTTATAATCCTTCTAATGATAAAAATTGAATGAAATCTAAGTGCCTGTTTTGCACAAACTCAGAAACAAAATTCTATTATTACTGGAAATCTAAAGTAAAAATAAGAGTTCTGATGAATGGTCATTAATATGATTTTCTCCATGGATGTTGCCTGACCTGGTGAATACCTATTTTTTCCAACTTTTCCTGTTTTTACTGCTTATTTTGCAAAGTTTTAGCCAAAAGAGAACCATGTTGGCGCAATTTCATGATCTTTTCTTGATTTTCTTTTAAATTCTGAAAAAAAAAGTCCAAGGGGGATGATAAGAGCCAGGAATGAGAAAATAAAAGTGTGGAATTAGCACAGTCATGATGAATAGTTGGATAGATAAGGAATTCTGGGTACAGAATGTGGGAAAGTGAAGGCTGCTGAGAGAGCCTCTGAAGCCTGAAAATTGAATATATGGTAAGGTCTCACACGCAATCACATCTGTAAGTTTCATACTTGTTTTCTGAATTTTTGAATGTGTCACATATTTACGAGATATTTGATGGAGATTATAGCAGATTATGATCAGCATATTTCCACGATAACTCAGAAGATACTTTTCTCATTATCTAAGACCCCAAAACTCCTCAGTGAAACAGCAATTTACTTAAGAACACAGGAACAGGAGCAGGCCATTCAGCCCATTGGGCCTGCCTGGTCATTCACTCAGATTCATGTCTGATCACTTACTTCAATGCCTTTGACACACATTATCTCCATATATTTTTACGCTATTAATACCCAGAATTTATCGGTTCCTGTCTTGATCCTATTCAATGATTGAACTTTTACAAACCTCTCAGGCAAAAATTGAAAAGATTCACCACACTGTGAGTGAAGTAATCCTTCCTCATCTCAGTCTTAAATAGCATACCCTTTTTCCAGAGATTATGTCCCTTGACTGTAGACTCATCAGCCAGCATTAGGATTGAGTTATTTTTCAAAGTTATTAATTTTGACTTGATTAAACAAGTGAGATATTAAATTATATTCTGTTTGATTGTGGTTGAGGAAGATGATGGTTTGATGACACTTTAACTGATTTGTAATTCAGAGATGTAGGTAATATTCTGGGGAGAAGTGTTCAAATTACACTGCAACAAATGGAAAAAATAAATTCAGTAGGTCTAATTATGAAGATGAATTGCTTGTCATAAAATCCCATCTGGTTTAGTAATATATTTTTGGGAAAGAAATTGCTGTCCTTATCTGGTTTAGCCTACTTTGACTCCAGACCTACAGCAACATGGTAGACTGTGAAATCGCACAGTTGTATTTACTGATACAAAATCTACAGAAAGGAATGAACCACCTTGCATCAACCTCAGTATCAGAAACAACAATGGCAAACCCCAAAACCCTGTTGACCATGCAAAGACCTCCATTCAAACTTCGGGAGATTAGCAGTCTCATGGACTAGTCAAGCAACAATCCAAAATAGACATACTCAAGAATAATACCTTACAATGTTCCACTTAACATCATCACCATACCTAGGTATATCCTAAAACAAAGGCAGGACAGACCCAGCAGAAGTGGCAGCACTGTGGTTTCCAGTGGGGAGGAGGTTGCTCTGGGACTCACCAACATTGACTCGAGACTCAATAAAGTTTTGTGGCATCAGATCAAACATAGGCAAGGAACGCTTCTGCTAATTACCACATTTGCTCCACCCATCTCCATCAAAGTAGTATCTAACCATGGCACCTTGACAATTAATGGCATTCTCATCACTGTATCCCCCAGAATCAAATTTTCTGGGTGTTAATATTGACTCGAAACTCAACTAGACTCACCATATAAATATTGTGGCTATAAGAACAGATCAGAAGCTAAGAATCCAACAGTGAGTAACTCACCTCCTGACTCTCCAAAACCTATCCTTTAGCTACAATGCACAAGTCAGGACTGTGATGGAATACTTTCCACTTGTCTGGATGAGTGCAGATTCAACAACATTCAAGTAGATTGGCACCATCCAGGCCAGAGCTGTCCATTTAATTGGTATCATATCAACAAAGACCCACTCCCTTCATCAACGATATTCAGTTGCAGCAGTGTCTATCACCCAATGAATGCACAACAGAAATGCACCAAATCTTATTAGACAGCATTTTCCAAACCCACTACCATCCAGCAGGCAAGGGCAGCAGATATATGGGAACATCACTACCTGAAAGTTCCCCTCCAAGACACTCAATGCTCTAACCTGGAAATATACCACAGTTCTTTCAGTGTTGCTAGGCCAAAATCCAGGAACTCCCTTCTTAATGTCATTGTTGGTCTACCCACACTAAAGAAACTGCAGCGGTTCAAGAGGCAGCTCACCACCACTTTCTCAAAGGGAAGTAGGGATAGTTAATATATAGTGGCCCAGTCAGCAATATCCAGAACCCATCAGAGAACAAATAAACGCACTTTCTGTCAGATAAAAAGTCACTTGGCCCAAGTCAAACAGATGGTTTATGATGTTTATTGCTGTTTTATGACTGAAGCTAATGTAAACAGAAGCTAATACATGATAACTTGGATAAAAGGTTTATTTCGAGGACATATCTATGTTTAATTATGCAACAAAGTATGTGGCAGGCTTTTGGTGTATATATATATACGTGTGTGTGTGTGTGTGTGTGTGTGTGTGTCTGTGTGTGTGTGTGTCTGTGTGTGTGTGTGTGTATACATGTATCAGCTGTGTAAAGAGTTTTTTTGTCTTGTACTTCTTTGACCTTCTTAGATACATCAATTGGGTCATTTGGAAAGCTCGTTAATCACCAGGAGATTTGAGGCAGATGCAGAAGTTGTTCATTACTACCATTTTATCTTCATAAAGTTCTGGGGAGTTGGTAAGCTAAGAGGGACAAGCTGTCATAGAAGAGATTGAACTGACAAAATGATTAGCATGTCAAAGAATGAATCAGGAAACAGCAGCAATAATACAAAGAAGATTGCCAATACTTTGAAAGAAATTTCATCTGGAAGAATAAGGGCATCAAATACATGGAAGCACTACCACCTGCAAGTTCCCTTCAGGTCACCTAAAATCCTGACTTGGAACTATATCACCATTCCATCTGTGTTGTTGGATTACTATCCTGGAATTCCTCCTAAGCAACATTATTGAAATACCTATAGTACATGGACCATAGCAGTTCAAGCAGACAGCTTACCACCATCATCTCAAGGGAAACTAGGGGTAGGCAAAAAATGCTGGCCTAGCTAGAGATGCCCAAATCCCACAAGTGAATGAAAGAAAACATATTGTTAGCCAATCCAAGATCAACCATGAAATGTTCATGCTTTATAACACTGATTAGAGTTCAAAATGGTTCTGATCATGGCTTGGAGTTAGTGGCCAGCAATGGTTAGTAAGCCTTGAGTTTTTTAGCTGTTCAATACACAAGAAAGTCTCAGACAGTTCTGGGAAAACGTGCATTTCGGCAGTGCGGTTTGGCTATAACGTCGCTGAAGAATTAAGGAACAGTATTTAGGAGAATGTTTACCTCCATTGGCAATCGCACAATTCCAGCGGGGATCAGTTTAGATGCTTCATTCTGCACATACTCTGATGTGCATGCTGAAATCTCCACGCTGTTTTGCACATGTGACGGTGTTCCTACCATTCTGCGCATGCACCCGTGTCTGCACGTGTGTGACATTGGTGCCATTCTCCGCGTGCGCTGAAGTCTCTGCACTGTTCTGTGCATGTGCAATGTCCATACTGGTCTCCGTGCTGTTTTGCGTATGTGCCAATGTCAGCTGCTGATAGAGCAGCTTTCTGTAAAAGGTACTGTACAGAGAGTAGCTTTCTTACATTTTTTAAATGTACTGTGTTAAATTTACTTCTGTTTCATTAATAAGTATGATTTCAACCTTCATTCAGGCTGTGGTACACTTTGTGTTAGACTTATGGATGATATTTGAGCAATTGTGAGTGATATTATTTGCTGGTCTGCACCTAACCCCACTTTCCCCATAGGCCCCACTATTTCTATTAAGCTATTTTCTATGAAATGAGATTTTGCTGGAATGCAACTACAGCGATATAGGAGAACTATCTGTACACCTAAGACAGAAGGACAACTTCACTCAACTGAAAAGAACAAAAGACCTGCGCCCATTAAACCAGTCTCACGAACTGGCACCCCCAAGTGAATGGGCTTTAAAGCCATTGCTCTTATTCTGCTTTTTTTTGATACTTGTTATGATAAATGTAATATATTCTTGTGAAACTTGTGAAAGCCTATTTGTACCTGGAATGGGTCTTGTAACTACCAGGGCCATTGAATTTTAGATTGGCTTTCTCAAACCCAGTCTATAATTGTACTTGTCTTAGGTCCTAAAATTAAAGTTAAAGTGCACTCCAAAATCTTACAAGGAGAAAGAGTGTACCTACGTCCACACTCTCAGGATCTTTAAGAGGTTTGTAAGTTTCAATGAGATCACAGGCCCAATTTCCTCAATCATTAGAGGGTCTCAGTTGCCTCACACTGTTTCATGAAAACCTTAAATCTAACTGTTAACTCAGCTCACCTATTATTTAACTTGGGTTCTATAAACTCATGTCTTCATGGCCTCTTCCTCTCTGATCCCTCCACAGCCTTCATTTTTGGAGATTTCTTCCAAGCCACCTAGGACTTCTTCCCAGTCTTGACTGCTTGGAGACAGCCACTAACAGCACTTCTGCTATTCTGGAGTTCTTCACTTTGAATGAACCTGTTTATGGCCCTCTCTCCCTGGGTGATAAAATTCAAGACAGCCAATACCTTAATAAGTATCTCCCTAAGCTTGTTTACATTTTTGCTAAACTCACATGACTTGCTGTTTCGAGCTCAAAGTTCAAAATAATGTTTGCCATCTTTTGCAAAAACAAATGTCAGACTCTCATAGAATGAAAACTGAAATAACTCCACAGAGGCATGTATCCCATCCAGTCACCCTTTATTTTCAGGGTGGAAAGTCTTTGACACTGATCCAGCTTTCTCAGAACCAGCTCTGAGTGAACAAAAGCCTGTTTATATCTGTCAATCAGGGCTTCCCAATTGGATCAGTTAACAGCCCCATCAGGGAACTCATATTCTATGAGGTTCACTTTACTGACTTTGCTACAATCACTACAAAACCCACTTGGAGCTCAAGTTCCCACATAACAACAACATATTAAGAAACCTTAACATATGTGAGAATCAGCATTAGTGGCCATAACAAATGGATTCTGGTTGGAGTGATGCTGAGGGTTGACCTGCACAGGGAATTTTGTCAGCAAGTGGAAAAATGAGAGCGGCTCCTCAAATTATTGCCATTTCAAATGCTGATGGTTATCATATCTGCTTTGGATTTTTGTTAATTTTTGGCATTGTGACGATTTTTAGCTCACCATAATAATGGTAATATGGATTATATGATTTGTGTACAATACCTTATTTTATTCACCAGGTTTACACACATTCGCTAAGATGTTGTCAGCATTTCTAACTGCATTTTTTCACAGCATATCTTCCTGCGAGATTTGGTTTGCAAGCTATTTTGTTGGATTAGGATCTCAATTGAAACGGAGTGGCACTTGTTTGCAAAGGTCAAGTGCTTCACATTCAGTTGTTAAACTGATACGTTTGCATAATGTCATCAAGCTCACTACTAGAACTGCTCAATTTACAGATGATGATAATCAATCATGTGATAACAGTAAAGGACGTTCATTACTCTGCAGTAAGCAAGTCTTTGAAACACCTTAATGCCCCACAGTGAAGATTCCCTATTTTCTTTCCCAGCTAAGACAGAAACAAAACATTTATCAGTGTAATAAGTACAGAAAGAAATGAACGAATAAAAAAAAGCTCCCTATGCAAATCCAGTGTAAATTATCCACTTGTCAATGTAGTAAGGTACAAGTGACAACATTAAATAAATCTAAATCTAATTGTGGCCTCATCACCCCATTCTCACCTCCCCCGATATCCTTTGACTCCCTTGTTATCCAATAACCTGAAATTACTCCACAGAAGCTGGTATCCTGTCAACAAATCACCCTTTATTAACACATGGAAACTCCTTGACACTGATCCAGCTTCCTCAGAACGAATAAGATGTCTGTCACTCCTGCTTATAACTGTCAGCCAGGGCTCCCTGTTTCGATAGATTAACAGCCTTAATCAGGGAATTTATATTCCATGATGTCCACATGGCTGACCTCGTTACAATCACTACATCCCTCCCTCTCTGAGTCTCAGAACACAGGCCATTCCTTTTTGTAGCTTCTCCTGGGGCATTTTAACACTGGAACAGGTTCCTCCAACTCTGCTTTGGATATGGGTGCCACGCAACACACAGTAGCTTGCCACTTGTACCCGGAGCATCTTGAAAGAAATTCATTCTCCTCTTCAGGCAGCAAAGATAGTGAGGCGGCGACATCTGCTGAGTGAATCTTAGATTCCAAGATATCTTCATTGCTTGATGGAGAGGAAGAACCCATGGATTCCGGAGTAGTTGGCAAGGCGGTCAAGGAGTCAGGCACCATTGCTCCTGCAACATTTGTGCATTTGCAGCTTTCATGTGGTCCATGTGCTTGTTCAGGACCGTGACATCTACCCAAATTTAATACAACATTAGATCTAGCCTTGTGTCGACAATGCCTCTTACCCATGCAGGGCCATTCCCATGGTTCCCACAACAAACTTTATCCCTGAAGTAAATTGTGTCTCTTGCATGGTGGAGAATTGTGTCTGGCATTCACATTCCTGATGCCATTTCGCCCTCCCCCCACCAGGTTCAGGATGAATAGATTTAGCCTGAGGCAAAGTCTTCTCCTCATTAGCACCTCTGCTGCGGCTTTCTCTGTAGTTGGATGAGAGCTGTTCTGAGGAAGGGTCACTCAACCCAAATCATTAACTCTGATTTCTCTCCACAGAAACTGCCAGACCTGCTAAGCCTTTCCAGCAATTTGTTTATGTCTCTGATTTACAGCGTCAGCAGATCTTTCGGTTTTTATTTAGGAACCAGGACAGTTTGGTATCCAGTGAAGCTGTAGGCTGGTTCTTTAAGCCTGTCTTCAAAGTTTGGACTGCTCTTTTTGCTAGATCATTGGATGATGGATAGTGTGGAGCTGTCCTTGTATGATTAATACCGTTCAACTTCAGGAAATAATCAAATTCCCAACTGGTCATCTGTGACCAACACTCCCGGGAATCTGTGTATTGCAAAAGATGCATGCAGTTTTTCTATCATCATCCCATGTTTGACAAATGAGCTCTATACACACCCAGCCATTCTGAGTTGACATCCACAATGACTAAGAACACTGAGTCCATGAAAAGACCTGCATAGTCAACATGGAACCGAATCCAGAGTTTACCCAGCCATTCCACAAATGCGGGGGAGCTACTGGCAGTAATCTTTGTCCTTGCTGGCACTCTAAGCACTGCCCCACAAACATGGCAATGTCTCCATCCAATCCTGACCACAATACTTAACTTCGCACGAATGCTTGGAAACCGCTGGATGACCCTGGTGGTGTTCAGTCAGTATCTGGCAGCAACCTTTGCTTGAGACAAATACTCTTGCTCCCCGTAATAATTTGTCATTCTCTATTGTAATTTGGTCTCTCCTGGTCCAAAAAGGTTTCAATTCTGGTTGTGATGGTCCTTTGGTTTCCCCATCACAATCTGCTGTTTCCATTTTGCCAGGAACAGATCTTTCTGCATCCAAAGTCTAATATTGTCAGCTGTGACTGGAAGTGTGTATAAAAAAATTTAAAACCATTACAGACTCTTTCAGTGATGGTACCATTGGTGGTGTATCTGCCAGCTGGAGGTGACTCAATGCATTCGTGTTTGCTACTTCGCCTCCTGGTCAGTTTTCCAAAATGTAGTATATACACTCAGTATTGGAGCCGAGCGCTGAATTCTACCTGAAGCTATGCGCAGCACTGCCTTATCCTCTTTAAGCATTCCTAGCAGGTGTTTGCTGTCCATTATATAATGGTACTGGTGAAACCTCCTGACTCCAATTATGACCACCACACTACTTCTCTCAGCTCTACGTTAGCCAATGTCCTGGATGCATATGCTATTGGGCATTCCTTTCCATTTGGGCCAACTATGAGCTAATAATATGCATATAGGGAGGAATCACACATCAATGCCAGATCTTGTTTGGGATCATAGTGTGCAAACTCCTTTGATGATGATAGCTGTTTCTTCACTCCCCTGAAGTCTATGGCTTGGCCACATGACTAAGGCTCACCCTTTTTTTAGAGTTGATGTAAATGTGCCAGGATGAAGGCCAGGTAATGTATGAACTTTCCATAATAACCAGCCCAAGGAAAGACCTAAGCTCTGGTACAGAGGTGGTAGTGGGGGCACTTCTGATCACCTTCATTTTATTTTCCAATGGGTGTAACCTGGTCTTTCGACTCTGTAACCCAATTAAGTAACTTGGGGGTACCTGGAACACAGATTTTTTTCCTTCTTAGGCATTTGCCTGCCTGGGGAAAACGTCTATGTCCAAGTTTTCTAAGTGCTCCTTATTGGTCTTCCCTGTTATTAGCATGTCATCCAGATAAATAGCAATCTAGGATAGACCTTGAAAATGGTTCTCACTCGTCGACTGAAAAAGCTGACGCTACCTCAAATGGTGGTCTTGTATATTGGTACAAACACTGACTGTTGTGAGCAAATTATGTGTATTATTGTAGCCCACTTCTGGAAATCTTCATCTAACCATAATTGCAATCACACATGGTTTATGTCCAAGTTTGCATTGAACTGCGTATATATCCAGCTGCAAAAAGCGGCTTACTATTTGTTTAAAATCTCCACATCAGGCTTCACAATAGGTAGCACCAATGCTGCCCATTCCACAAGCTGGGCTGATTTGACGGTTCCTTCATTTTCCCACCTTCTGATTTCTCCATTTTTGCCCATAAGGCAAATGGTACTGGCGTTGGGGGGGTTTGGTGCCCTTGCAGAGTTGTGGAATTACTTCCTCCTCAACATGTAAGATGGCCTTGGCTCCTTTGATAGTCCTTAGATATTCCAGAATATCTTCTGGGTATATAATTAAGACTTCATTCAGGCAACCATTTTCTCATCAAACAATGTTGAGCCAATCTAGGTGAATCTTTCTCAACCAATTTTGCCCCACCAATCATGGGTCCGAGCATTTTGCTATAATCAGTGTTAACTGAACCAGCAGCTTCTCATAAGAGACTAGAACCAAAGTTGTACTCTTAATCTGTAAGGTTTCCTGATACAGGTTCTTAGTCAAGCCAATGTCTTGTGCAAACCTCAAGATTAGAATCCAGAACAAATTTTGTTAATGGCTGGTTCTGTTATCACTGAAACAGTCAGGCTGATATTGACCTCCATTAGAACTGGGTGACCAAATAACCAGTCATTTATTTTGAGTAGTTAATTCCGATGTTGGAAGCAATTTCACTATTCCAAACCAGATGTTTGTGGATTTTCCATGGTGTGCACTCTCCTAGATACCGGCCTATGAGTTCTCTTACTCGATTTAGGTCCAATGGTGCTCTTTTACTATCCTCATACTAGCAGCAACAAAAATGGCTTACTGGCCCAGATTCTAAGAAAATTTTAACCATTTGGCTGAGACTTGGCTTTGTTTTGGGGTTTTGCTGTGGGGCGATCTGGACTCCCTCTGTTCAAGCTAGGCCCTGAGCGAGGAAAAGCAACTGCCTTCAAGCAAGTGGCGTTCCCTAAATTCAGTTGGACTAGCAAGGTTGTCCATTTTCATTGGAATACTCTACAACTCATATGCTCCACTTGCTGCATCTTCCAATGGTAATGTCAGTTGTAGTGCATGTTTGAAGTCTAATTGGGCTTTAGCGAGTAGGTGCTTTTGCACGGTTACATCACTAATCCCACATACCAACGGTCTCTCAGCATCTCATTAAGGATTAAACAAAGTCACATGCCTCTGCCTGTTGTCTTTACCTATAAGGAATCCCAAAACGGATTTCCCCGATTCTAGAATTGCCAAGTAAAACCAATAGCATCTCAGAATTAGAGAAGGCTTGATGTCGTAATATTCCCTAACTACATCCGTCAACTTTTGAAAGATTTTAGTATCTGGTGCCTCAGGGAAAGTTAGGCTCCTAATAACCAGAAAAGCTGCAGGTCCACAAGCTGTCAGGAGAATTGCTCATTGCTTTTCATCTGCCCCACTGTCATTAGCCTGGAAAAAATAACACATTCTTTCCACATACTGGGCCCAGTCTTCAATAGCAGGAAAGAACAAGTCGAACTTTGCAAACAATGGCATGGCACCAAATATGCTTACCCCATTTTGAAGATGACTGTTGCAAGCAAATTTCTTCAGGAACATGCTTTTCTCTCGTCAGCACTGAAATGACTCCACAGAGACCCGTATCCTGTCACCAGATTACCCTTTATTTATATGTGGAAAGTACTTGACATTGAACCAGCTTCCTCAGAGCCAGAGCTCTCAAAGTGAACAGAACTTCTGACCATGTTTATATTTGTCAGCCAGGACTCACTGATTGGACCAGATTTAACAGCCCCAATCAAGGAACTCATATTCTATGAGGTCCAACTGTATGGGCATGCCATTTCACTATGCTGTATGAGCTGCTGCTCATGATGAAACCTTCTGCCACCATTCTCATTAAGTGTAGGAAACTAGAAGGCCTTATTGATCAAATGTGGTAGAGGAAAACTACTTCCTGCTCTAACTCGAACAGCCTCTTGTAATTAACAAGATATATTGTGTGTAAGCAATGAGTTAAAGTTTACATTGATATAATAGACATTTTTCCAGAGACAGAGAGGAGGACCAAACATTAGGTCTCCCCCTTATTTTTAAACTGTGTCCTCTTGTTCTGCTATTTACCATAAATTTGCAAAGAAACAAAGGAAGAGGATTTCAAAATGTAGAATCACAAACGAATAGCATTTTCTAAAACCTTTTTTTCTTGACTTCTGTTTGTCATAACAAAAAGACGATTGGGAAAGATCATTAAATACCATCTTTCTGATAGTTCAACTTCGCCTATTCCCTCATCACCACATCTTTTCATTCAAGTCTCTGACTAATGTCCTTGTCTCGGATTGTGAAGAAAGGATTCATTCATGAATGATTCAGTGCATCCTGTTTCAAAATTATGTTAAGATTGGATAGAAATTCATTGAACTACATGATATTTGCAAAATGTTGTGTCCTGCTAACAGAAACTGTCAACATGACTCTAATTGAATTAAAGCTGACTGCATTTGTCAAGTCAGCACTGACCATGTCGATGTTCCCATTTGAAAATAAAAAGTGCAATATGTCATTTTTAAAGCATTATTGGACAGATACTGAGAAAAGAGGCTGTGAAGACAACCATGAAATTTCATGTCCTAAAAACGGCTACTCGTATCTTTTGCAAGTACCTCCAAGACAATGGCATTATGTTGTCTAGTGGAAATAAATTGTGATTGCCGAAACATTCCATTTTTTTCTTCTTTCTCGGTCCATGAAACCTTTTATGGAAAAATGTTAGTGTTAAAAGCAATGGAGTGTGTTAGATTTATGTACCAAGAATTGACTAAATCTTACAATTAAAAGCAAAAGAATTTTGTTGATGCCTGTTTGAAGATAAACAATCACTCCAGATGTTTTCAACACATTAATGTTGTGAAATTGTATTGTGAAAATACACAGGTGAAGGGCATTGTTTGTTGGAGCACTTTGAAAGAGAGATGGTCAGGAGACTGGGTTGGGGGTGTGTAGAGGCGGAAGGCAGCCATATATAAGACTGCATTCGTATACATTCTTTATATAAACCTGTTAGAGGGTTAGTTAGCTGGACAATTGGTTTCTAATGCAGAGGGACACCAGCGGTGCTGAATGTATTTGTTGCAGATTAGTTTAATTAAACCATCTTGACCTACGATTGCACCTCAACAATATGTGGAATGGAATGGTTAAAATGTTATTTATAATCATTCAGTTGTAAGCATTAAATAAGATCGGGAAATATGAAAGGTCTACCTTGCTTCAGGTTTGGGGATAACAACACATGAGGTCACAGAAGTGGATTAAATACACTGTTGATACAGATGTAGCATCAAGGAAGGTACCCTTGCTGTGAAGCAATCCTTCCATGAAAACACACAAATGAATTGGACATGGGATATGATAAAGCAATTGTCTTTGAAAGGCCAGTAGATTTGCAAATTATATAATCAAGACTTTAATTATATTCCCTTTCACAAAATCTTGCATTTCTAATGAGAACGTAGAAAAAATTGATTGCATCTGGTGATGATAGTTTGAGAGAGAAAAAATAATCTTAAAGCCAAAAGATAGAAGTTACTAACAAAAGTTTTTCTCAAAAAACAGTTGCATTTTTTCTCTGACAGATCATCATCCCCAAGTGATTCGTAGCATATGAGGTGCTTTGAGATGTGATAACATAAGTGCAAATCTTGATGAATAAAATTGCTCATTATGAAATAATCCAGTTATCATTCTATTCATTACAATAGCATTTATTACATTCATTCCACCACCCCCGCCCCATATAGAAGCTCCTGAACATCTGCAGATGTGAGATAAAGACTGCACATTCATTTGCAAGGAATTAATTACCTCATTGGTGTCCAATTTTCTCTGTGAATTCATGATATAATTGTTGGAAAATTTAAGAATACTCTCTTGTTATGCAGTCTTCTTTCCTCTTTGGAGTCCCTCTTCCCCCTTTACAGCTTTTCTCTCCGCTATGCAGCGTCCCTGTCTTCCCTTCTTGCTTCTTGTGCAGCCCTTCTCCCTTAATTTGCAGTCCCTCGCTCCCCTTTACAATCCCTCACTCCTCTTTGCAGCTCCTATTCTCCCTTTTGAAACCCACTCTCCCTCTACAGATTATTTCCACCCTTTGCAATGTTACTTACCCAGTGCTTTCTCCCAATTCCCAGGCTGCTAACCACACTGCCTCCCCACCTGCCCCCCACCCCCGACATCCCCTGCACCCTTCTTCGTCTCTTTCCTCGGTTTCTTGTACCCAAAAACTTCACCTCCTCCTGCCTCTGTGGGGTTGTTATGGCTATGACAGAAGGAATGTTTTGGTAATCAAGACTATGCAATGTCCTAAAAGTATAAATGTTCAACTGAGTCATCAAAATGGTTCAATTGCTTTCATCCAGAACAGAAAAGGTACTCAAACCAAGTTTTATCAACAAACATAAAAATATATTTTTGTGAATCAACTTATTCTTTAACAAAAAGCAAAATGGATTATCAACTACTACTATGCCATCTTAAACTATATCCCTTGTAAACCCAAATACATACACATTCATATAGAATCAGGTTGGCACAAAGCTCTGCAGTGTTATTATGAGTGGAAAAAACAAGGCAAAGATAGAGAAAATCTTGTTGTATCAAGAATCTAAATCACAAAGGTGGAATACAGTTCTTTAGCTTTCAAACAATGAAATCATGTTGCTTTTGGCTGCAAGGAAATCGAAGATCTTAGTTCTGCAGGTCAATTAGACCAGTCTCTTATTGAGTTAATAGTTTAGCTTTCAGAGCCTATTAATGTTGTCTTTTAATTTGTACAGAGAGAGAGAGAGAGCAATGCACTAATTTCTGGGTCTACTACTCTTGAGCTTTAACATCTAAATACATATTTTGTGTATTCCTCTATATCATTGGATCCTGATTATTTTTATAATAATTGATTTACATTTCTTTTTATAATTTGCTTTTTTATTTGATTATACCCTTTGACTACTCTACAACAAGATTTTTACCTCTGAAAGAATATGCTATTTCCTGCCACCCTCAAGTGTCATCGGAATAATGATCAGGAAAGATTTTATTTCTCAATGATATGTCTGTGCATCTTCAGAGACTAACAATATAAAGTACAATGTCTGTGATTTATCCAATGTTATGGGCTTCTTCTTTCTTGTATTGTGATCTCATTCTTGCCTTATTTTACCTTGCATCATCATTACTTTAAGCATTTAATCACAACCCCTTTGACAATTTCCTCCCCTTTCATTGGACCTGTACTCGGTTGAAAGCTGCTTATCTTGTATATCTTCAGTTCTCATCTCTAAAAGAATTAGACATCTGCCTAATGCATTTTTTTCCTTATGTAGTAAGTAAATTTATGGGGTTGGGAGAGACTTGTTGCTCATTTTGAGCAAATTTCAATATTCTTATATGGTTAATTTTAGATGACACTGAATTGTGTGCTCAGAAATCAAGTGCTTCTTGAGTAAATCTGGATTTAATAAACTTGTTTTGCCATTTTTCAAAGGTAAAAGGGACAACCCCTTCAGTTTCGTTTTAGAATTTTGTTTTGGCTTGTTGGGTGGCACAGTGGTTAGCTCTGTTGCCTCACATTGCCAGGATCTGGGTTCAATTCTAACATCAGGTGATTGTCTGAATGGAGTTTGCATGTTCTTCCTGTTTCTGCTGGGTGCAGGTTAGGTGGATTGGCCATGGTTAATGTAGATTGTGGGGATGGGGACTGTGGGTCTGGGTGTGATGCTCTTCAGAAGGTCAGTCCACATTTGAAAAAAAGGTCTGGGTGTGATGTGCTTCAGAAGGTCAGGCCAGATTTGACAGAAGGTATGGGTGTGTGGTGAAAGGGTTAAAATTGTGTCCCAATACATGTGTGAATCTAACCGAAAATGGAAGGTGTCGCTTGGTCCCGTGTGAATCTTGTTATACACCTTCCCGTGTGAATAACCAGAATGGAATGTGTTTTTTAGCCTTGCTCTGCTCTAACCGAAAATGGAAGGTGTCGCTTAGTCCCGTGTGAATCTTGTTATACACCTTCCCGTGTGAATCTTCTTATCTGTATGTAACTATGTAATCAATCTATGGGAAAGACAATAGGTCAAGGCGTTACCATATCATACTCCAATATTGGGTAAATTGAGAGTCCCAAATCCACACTTGCCAAGTGCCAAATAGGTACAGTGATATTCCCAGAGTTAGCATTCTAATTGGTTGCCTTCAAGCTCACTGTCTTGGTATACATGCCAGGCAGGATGTAAATGCTATTAGCCAAATCAGAAATCTGACAGCTGTGACACCTAAGCATTCCCAATAGTAGAGGTGGGTGTGAGCAAGCTCCATCTCTTTTCAATAATTTCCAGATAGTGCCTTTGAAGAAGCACATGGAAAATTGGGTATGGATCCATAATAAGGGTACATATAGTTTCCATATTCTATTTGTTCTTGAAACAACCACATATGATTTGTATTGACCAAATTGGATTGGGTGTATTTTTGTCTTTCATAACATGCAGATAAAACACTCCTAGCTTCTTTAACATTTTTAAGATAGGTCAGTGTTAGAACAGAATACGGTCTTCTAAGATAGGTCAGGTTAGGACTGAATGTAATCTTGGGGCAGTATTTGTTTCCAGTACTGATGCACTGTTCATCATTTTATTGTTCAGTGGTAATTATCTCGGCCATTGAAAACATAAGTTGCTTTTCCTTCAAGCTCATTGTTTCAAATCCATAACATTGCCCTTTTCCTAAGAGGTGTTGATTTGTGAAACATTTTGTGTACTTTTCTAAAATGTCCACTTTGTTTCTGTAACTCCCCAGAACAAAGAGAACAATAAATTTGGAACATTTTTAGTTAGCATTTGTATTAGTGTCTTGTTTGTATGTGAGACAAAATTCTTCAGAGCAGTTGGTTATATGTTGGCCAACGGTTTGAGATTTTACTGTGCTCCTCATTGGACTCCTAATTATTTTGTGCTTCCCAAGCCTGTAAATTTAAGAATCTACTCTGAAAATCTGCCAAATATTGTGTTTTCTGCCACTTTACTTAAGGAGCAACCTTGTGGTTCTGGGGAGCAAGTCCCACCTGGAGATACCTTGTGGTCTTGGATGTTGATATCTTTTTCTATGTTTAGTAACAAAGTAGCTGAACACCTAGTTGTTTCTTCACACTACTTTAGCAAGTGATACATTATTTCTCTTTGTATTTATATGATATCAGCATGTGTAGTGTGCAATGATGTAATTAAACATGTGAACTGTTCATCTTGGTGTCTGCCTTTCTTTGCAAGTGCCTTTCAATATGTAGCAGATTTTGGCGATAGGATGATAAAACAAAGTGCAAAGTTATTGGAAGCTGAGAATATGATCCACAAAATGAACTGGTCTGGGTGACCTCCTTGCTTGGATGGCAGAGATTTCAACTGGATTATGCTCAGCCTGTCTGAGCATGGCTAGTTCGACTACTAATGTAACTGATTTTGTATTTTACCTAATCTGGACAGACTTTAGCTTCTGCACTACTATTATGGACATCCACAACTAAAGGAACTATGTCATTTTTCACTTGAAATGAGACAATAAGGCTGCACTTATTAGAAAGCTAGGAATATTTAGTATTTATTAATGTTAGTACTGCTAAAAAATAATTTTTCAAAGCTTTTTGTCTTGCACTAAATGCAATTCATGAATATATGAGGAGAAAAACCAATGTTTGTACTATATGAGAATATTTATACTACATACAGTATTAATGTTGGTTTTCCCCTTGAATTGGTATTCTTTCAAATGATTCTGATGAATGGCAGACAAAAGGCTTTGACAAAGCATGTTACTTGCAGTGGTACCCAACTTCTGTGTTGCCAAATGACTATATTTTTTAGTTTGTTCTTGGGACATGGGCATTTCTGGCCATGGCCAATCATTGCTTCCTATCTCAAATGTCCGTGGAGAAATTGGTGGTGAGCTGCTTTTCGTGAACGACTGCAGTCCGTGGCATGTAGGGGCACTCAATACTGTTTAGAAGGGAGTTCTGAGTTTTTAATGCAGCAGGGATGAAGGAACGGTGATATCATTCAAGATCAGCCTTGTGAATAGCTAGGAGGGGAACATGCAAGTGGTTGTGTTCACATGCACCAGCTCTGACTGACGTTTTAGATCGTAGAGCTCACGAGTTTGGAAAGTGTTGTTGAAGGAACACTGTTGAGTTGCTGCACTGTATCTTGTAAATGGTATGCACTACTGCTAATGAACGTTAGTGCTGTAGGGAGTGAATGTTTATACATATGATACCGATCAAGCGGGCTGCTTTGTCCTGGATGGTGTCAAATTTCTTAAACGTTGATGGGGTTGCCCTCTTCCAGACAAATGGAGAGTATTTCATCAGACTCCTGACTTGTGCCTTGTAGATGTGGACACATTTTGGGCAAATAGGAGGTGAGTTACTTGCTGCATGATTCCTAGTCCTTGACCTGCTCGTGTAGCCACAGTATTTATATGGTAGAATTGATCACTGCACTGTTCTTGTGGAAACAAAATCCCAACAATGTGGAAAAATGTCCATGAGTATCCTGTACACAAAAATCAGGTCAAATCCAACCTAGCCAATTATTGCCCCATCAGTCTACTCTCAATGATCAGTAAAATGATGAAAGGGACGATCAACAATTCCATAGTGCAGCATTTGCTTGGTAATAGCCTGCTCAGTGACAATTCAGGTTCCACCTGACCTACTCAATTCCTAACCTTAATTGTTCAGTCATAGACAAAAGAACTGAGTTCAGAAGGGGAAGTGAGCATGACTGCCTTTGACAAGGCTGCGTTTGACCAAATATAGTATCAAGGAAAACCATATTGAAGTGTATTAAAGAGGAAACTCTTCTCTGGTTGTAGTCATACCTAGCACAAAAGAACATGATTGTTGTTGTTTGAAGTTTGTGATCTCAGCTCTGGGACATGTCTTCAGGAGTTCCTTAAGGTAGTGTCTTTAGGTGCTTCTTCAATTACCTCCCTTTCATCATAAGATCAAAAATGGAGATGTTTACAGTTGATTGCACATTGTTCAGCACCATTTGTGACTCCTCAGGCACAGAGGCAGTCCAGGTCCAAACGCAGCAAGATCTGGAGAATATCCAGGCTTGGATTGTCAAGTAACATTACAACCAAACAATTGCCAGGCAATAACCATCTCTCACAAGAAAGTAATTCTTGCTGCTTGACATTCAATGGCATTACTCTCACCAAATCCCCTATTATCAATATCTTGAGTTTACCATTAACTAGAAACTGAACGGGACAAGCCACATATATATTTTGGTACAAAAGCGGGTGAGAATCTGGGAATTACACGGTAAGTAACACTCCCTCTGTCTCACTAATGCCATGTCTACCTTGTTAAGATACATCAAAAGTGTGATACAATATTTTGCACTTGCCTGGATGAGTTAAACTTCAAGAAACTTGACACTATCAAGGACAAAGCAACCTATTTGATACCGCATCCACCAGTTTCAACATTCATTCACCACTGATGCACTGTGGCAGCAGTGTGTATCATCTACAAGATGCACTGCAGTAAAACACCAAGGGACGTTTGATAGCACTGCCTGGAAAGACAAGGGCTGAAGATGCATGGAAACAGCAGTGGGAGTCAAGAAATCACATGCCGGCAGTAGCCGGGAAGGTAAATTAGAATATAAAATACTTACCACGTGAATCAGCAGAGCAAGGCTAAAAAACACATTCCATTCTGGTTACATACAGATAAGAAGATTCACACGGGGAGGTGTGTAATAAGATTCACACGGGACTAAGCAACACCTCCATTCCGGTTAGATTCACACATGTATTGGGACATAATTTTTAACCGTTTCACCACAATTGCATACCAATCACCCTGCTAACTGACTCCATACAATATTTGTAAGGATAGCATTGTATTTTGTTGTTTTTAAAAGGTATTTTCTCACTGAAGCATACAAATGTAATATTGCTGATTTAAAGTCAACAATAAACAGAAGATAATGAAACTAAATAAATTAAGATAACATAGAATAAACTAGTCCAGTTACTTATAACACAAACTTAAAATATTTTTAAACGCAAGGTAATATTTATTCTCATTAACTGTAAAAGAAAAACTCCCTGACAGTACCTAAAGTCACCCTTACACAGTACAGCAGAAAATGACAATCTCTTCTTGCCTTATCTAAATATATAAATTCTGACTTCAACTCTCAGTCTGGAAAATCAGATAACCTTTTCCTGGAGATGTCACACATCAGAGTTTAAATCGTCTCAGCTTCAAACAAGTTCTTGAGAATTTTATCCAAACACTTCTGGTCTGGTACTATAATTAAATCCCTTTCTCCAAGATAATCTATTTTTACTGTCTTCTCCCTTTCTTGGGAGCTCTATTATATACATCCATCTTCATCTAAGGACTCCTGCAGAACTCCTCTCAAAACTGAAACTAAAAAGAACTTTTATTTTCAAGTTATGGATGTCTCCTTCAATCTTTTTTAAAAAGAGATTCCAGAATTTTCTCACAGAAACCTTTGATGCATAATTGTTTACTTTGTTCAGTCATAAGCCCTCCTGATGTGCACAAAACTCAGTAGTTGTGAAAGCTAACTCCCTCAAACTGTTTCAAAAGTATCATCCATGGCTGCAGAAATATTTGCAGGTTAGACATTAAATCTCACAGACACACAAAAAGCTACACGTCGCTAATTCAAAACTCATACATCCAAGCTTAAAAATAAATCACTTTAAAATATCTATAAATGTCACAATCTCCAGCACATGTAGAAGAATGTCTCTCTGGGCAGAATCAAAAATTAGATGCTAAGCCAAAGGAGATGTTGTGAAAGGTGATGAAAATCCTGGCAAAGCATTGGCTTCTAAGGACCAGTTTAATGAAGGAAAGGGAAAAGAAGAGTTGGAGATATTTTGAGTCAGAATTCCAGATCTATGTAACTAAAGGCATGACAACCATCTGGGGTGAGGGGCCATGGTGAGGCACAAGATGTGCAAAAGGCTAAAATCAATATAAGGGCATTCACCTGGGAGGTGATTGGTTTTATAACACCAACTATGTTTCCTTCAATAGGATGGAGAAAGAAGATACCGCGAAGCAAGTGCACGGAAGAAAATAAGGCTTGACAGGTTAGGAAACCCAAATACCCCATGCCTTTGGTGATTAAATGTTTTTTAGAACTGCAATGAGGAACATTATAGCAATTCTCACACATTATTTCAGCATTGCAATGTAAGATAACTTGACGTGGTGATTTGCTTTATGAACCTCCAGAAAAATCCATTGGGTGCATAAATTATGTGTTGCCAATCAACTGGAAAGGACCGTTATATATCTTGTTAGAACACAGAACCAATGTTGCCTGTGTCCCAAATAAATTTAGAGTAAAGGGAAGTCCTTTTACAATGGAGATAAGGAGAAACTTCTTCAATCAGAGAGTGATGAATCTATGGAATTCATTGCACAGAAGACTGTGGAGGCCAGGTCATTGAGTATATTTAAGACTGAGATAGAGAAGTTCTTGACTATCAAGGGTTACGGGGTGGAAGTGGGGGAATGGGATTGAGAAATTTAGCAACCATTGAATGGTGGAGCAGACTCGATGGCCTAATTTCTGCTCCTGTGTCTTATGGTCTTATGGTCTTACGACCTTATGGTCTAAGCTAACCCTACACCCTAATTCCTAATCCTAATCCTCCAAACTCTCACCCTAACCCTCTGCTAACATGCTCTCAGATTTCATTTTGTACAGGTCAGGGAAGCTGTACCATAAATATTGTATGATAAACAGAATGCATAGGGATTCCCATTGATGCAGCTCAAGGCCTGACAGCCTAATGTGTACATTGAATTTATAACACACATTGGAATGTTTTCCTATATCCAAAGTGCTAAATAAAAACAATTTGTTTCTGCTTTATGCAATTTGCGGCTGTAATATTGGTGATTCCCAAATTTCTTTCTCACTGTAACTATGTTTTGAAGCTTGAAAATTGTCACAATCCCTCAGTGAGACCTGAGAGAGCAGGACAAGGTGGAAGTCCTGTCTTTTAGAATGGGAGGGCAGATGTTAACATTGCTGCCTTGGAACTCGTGACCCCAACATTTCAGCTTGAGATCCCATTTGGAGTTGCATTTCCACTTGGCATTATTCAGTAAACTGAGGACTTGTAGCTATGTAAATATGCTGCCTCTTGGACTACATTATGCATTGTTCTGTGAAAGTGAGGAAACTTTGCTCACGTTAATTGCAATATTCTAAAACCTGAAGCTGCTGGAAACATCAATAATCCCAGAAGTCCCCCTCCCACCTTTTGTGTGAATGCAATAAATGCGTGTTAATACAAAAATATTGTTAAGTTAATTGCAGATTCTTGTACCTTCAGTGATAGAGGTGTAATTTGCCATCTGGCCAAGCCCAGTTTACAGCAAATTAATCCAAAATTGTTTACATGTATCATGGTTGTTCTGACATTAGATTTCCTTGCATGATCCTTTGAATTGAGGTTTGGCATTTTAGCAGGATCTCAGTTGAGTGTACTTATTTTTCCTGAATGTTTGAGTTTTGATGGCACACACCAATCAGTGGGGGCTGGTACGCTTTCATGGCATCATGGCCTTGAGTGTGTAATCTAAAAGTCTGTTGTTGGATTCAGTGTCAGTCTGTGATGATTAGCCGTGGTGTTGGGTTTTTCAATACAATCTTCCATTCCACACTTGGGCGAAGAGAAAACTTGTATTATTGTAGCATCTTCCATTGCGTCTGGATGTACTGAGTGTTTCACAGCTAACTTTTGAATCACAATTGGTCTTGTAATACTGGAAAGCACAATGGTAAATTTTCACAATAAAATTCCACAAAAAGCAATCAGGTAAAACTAAATAATCACTTTTTTGGCCGGATGGAGAGGAAGCTTCTATGCTTCGAAAAGTGATTGTTTTACATCTGCCTGAGTTAAACTGAGGTGCCATCTTCAGCCTTGGTTTATATGTCTGTGTCACTGGAGGTAGGTTTAAATCTCTGACTTTCTGACACAGAGGCAAGAGCGTTACCAGGAACCAAGTCCAACATTTAATGTTTGAGAACAAATCCACTTGCTTTGAGTGGGCCTGGGATTCTAATGTACCAGCTAAAATCTAATAAGAATCTTGGAATATTAGGTAAAAGTCATGTGGAAAAACCTACCAATTCCTCCAGATGATTAGGAGTTTGAGCTGGAGAAATGCACCGTATTGCAGATCTTTTTACAGAAATGTAAAATCCTGTTGTTTCCTTTCAGAAAATACATAATTTCACGTAAGCAAACTGAAGTTCCACTATCTGTGCCGTGGGACCCTAGCAATCAGGTAACCTCCCTTTCTGATACAGATAAATTATGAAGTGTGGACCTTTTGTTTTTGTAAACAAGTCAGTTGTCTTTTTGTCTGTTGCTTTACGTCTTTGCCTGTATATATGTGGTGAAAGGGTTAAAATTGTGTCCCAATACATGTGTGAATCTAACCGGAATGGAGGTGTTGCTTAGTCCCGTGTGAATCTTATTATACACGTTCCCGTGTGAATCTTCTTATCTGTATGTAACCAGAATGGAATGTGTTTTTTAGCCTTGCTCTGCTGTTCACATGAATGTTTATATCTGGAAAAGGGTATATCAGCTGGGGAAGTCTCCAGTTCGGTAGAGTCTGCTCCGGGGTTGCGTTTAACCGCCGAGCGTGGGTTGTTGGCAACCGCTCTACGAGAACTGACGGCTCCCAGTTCCGGTAACACGTAGAGTGAGTATAAACCAGACCCGTTGTAAGTACGAGACCTGGTTGTGGTGACACTGCGGGGAATAAAACACTTATATTCTAGCAGACTCGCCTCTTGGCTGTTTGTTCTGTGTCAGACTACTTTCCTGCGAGCCTGGTCCTTGACCTTGAGAATTTTTTAAAACAGGGTGTGATGCGTTTCAGAAGGTCAGTCCAGATTTGACAGGCTGAATGGACTTTATCAGCACTATAGAATTCTATTCTCTGTTATTCATTTTGCCTGTCAGTTTCTTTTGGCATGGGGATCTTTTTTCACAGTTGCCAGATTGGTGTGAGGGTAAGCCATGTTTTTGGCAACTATGCTCTATGATACCTTTGTCTGCAATAGTGGGTGCAATTAAGGAAAAAACTGTTGTACTGATTAGGGAGTTATAAGTAATTTGAGGTGTCTATATTGTTATGTTCCTCAGTCTGTAGAAATTTCACAAAATGCTTCATAAGACTTTTGAATGCAAATATATAGCATTGATCTCAGCCTTAACATTATAATCTCCACATTAATCAAGACTCCTAAATATTGCACTTTGTACCACTGAAATATTGAGGGGAAATGCCCCATGTCCACTGTTACAAATTTGCTTTTCCCAAAGGTGACACTGATACACCTCATTTGGAATGACACAGTCTTTTTTAGCTTGGGATTGGACAGTTTTCTTTCAGTTTTATTTAAAGACAGACCAAAATTAACAATGACAGTTTTTACAAATTTCTGCTTGGTTGTCTGAGATATTTCAATTACTCTGCCATTCATCTCTTAAAGATGGTGACTCGATGTGAGGTAAGCTTCCACAAATATTTTAACCGTCAGTTATTCTTTTAGCAATTAACTAGTTAGGGCACATTCATAAGCCATTAAGACACAGAGTCCCATCTTGTTCTTTGCAATGGCACACAACAGGGATCAATTTCCCAACAAGAAATAAGATCCGTTGAACAACCCACTATTTCCAATAACAGACCTTCCACACAATAAGAACAAGGAGGTTTGAGTCAACAGTTGAAGTTTCAATTTGATGTTGAATATTTTGAATGGACAGTCACAAAATGTGTAAAAAGTTCAAAAATATTCAAATAGAGAGAAATAACCAGAAATAATGCATTTTGACAAAGCTCATACATATCAAAAAGAGGTACAAACAAGCTATTAATCCAAAGCAGAATGGATTTGGTGTGGAACGGCTTAAATTTTGACAGGGAAATCAGAGACTTCAAATTCATTTTTTGTTCATGTAACCACTATTTGATAAAATGTTTCAATGACATAAATATATTAATGCACAAAATTGCACTAACGTACATTTTTGAATAGTACACAAAGAAAGAATATATTCATTATTGAAACTGGATGTACATTGACTTTATCCCCCAAGAGTATGAGGATCCCAAGCACACATTACAAAAAGAAATGCTAGCCTTTCAGTGCAATCATGCCCTCATTAGTATTCAAGTCAGACAGAATGTTGTTGGAAAATTGCTTCTTCAATTTTATCCAGGACTGGCAGCTTGAAAGAAGAAGATCATTCAGATGCTCAGCACCAATGAATGTTGTACTATCTTTAACTAGTAAACTCAATTGAAGTTAATTGCGGGGGCCTAAATTAAAAATCTGAGTATTGAGAATGAGGTTCCAATTCTGTCTTTCTTCTTTCTGGTGAATCACTAGGCCCAATTTCCACATGACTGTCATTTCATTGTTATATGATTGATGGTGGGATGTACACTTGGAAATGTACCTTTCCCTCCGTAGATGCCAAAATGAAACTTGAACCTATTTGTACCTGCCACCCTTTTGATTGTAATCTGCTCTAAAATAGGTATTTGTAATAAACTGAAGTGAAAATTGACTTGACACTGATTCTATATCCCATAATCCACTATTATCACCATGGAAACACTGCAGTCTTTGACAAAATCTGTATTCAGATAACATGGGTATCTTTTTGCACTGAATGTGCTGCAACCCAGATATCATAGTACGCGATTGTGCAAATTAGCCTGTCACGAAAATAATGCAATCATTGGCAATTCTCAATCTCGTGACAAATAATCTGAAATTTATTTAGTAAATTGTTAGAAAATAAAGCAGAGTACAGTTGTTGTTCTTAGCTTATTAATTCATCTTTTCAAACTTAGTTTTGGTACTGCCAAGAGTTCAATCCATGTTAATACACAAAGCCTAAGGGACTCATTCAATGTTATTCATATTTGCAGCTACAAGTACATTTCATAGGAGGCTTATTTATGTTGTTAAGCTGTGAGGATTTCTATCTCATTTTAGGATTGTAATGATTTTTTAAAAACTATTTGATGAGTGTTTTTATATGCAAAAAGATTGTTTTGGCCTGCGCAATTTGGTGCCAAATGAGTGATTAAGGTCACCAGGGAAGTCAACATTATTGGGAAGCTATTCCCATGTCAGGTGTCATTACTCAATTCCACAAAGTCAATTATAATTTTACCAAATGCAAAGCAATCTGTCTGCATACAGCTCCTCCAACCCGAAAAATACACAGCTACACAGGCAAAAATATTGTAGTGATTGTAACAAGGTCAGCTAGGTGGTCCTCATAGAATATGATTTCCCTTATTGGACCAGATTATCAACTACAATCAGGGAGTCCGGGCTGACAGATAAGAACATGAATGTCAGACATCCTTTCACTATCAGAGCCGGATCAATATCAAGGCTTCTCCATGTGTAAATAAAGGGTGACTTGGTGATGAGATAGTGGCCTCTGTGGAGTTATTTGAAACATGTTCAAACATTTTGGAGATGAAAGAGAGGTTAAGGGTGTGGCAACAGTTTGCAAGGTCAGAGGAGTAAAAGATATTTTATCCTGATACCTGATGATGGCAGATTTGAAAACCAGTCTTTCAGGAAAATACACACTTCATAACATTAACTAATATAGAGTACAGAAGAGGAAGTAGGATGGTGAACAATTTGTTCAGTAGCTAAGTAAGCTTGTCCAAAATGTTCATGCATAAAATTATTCACATAGATCAAAAATCAGATATGGAGTTTTCTTGAGATTATTGCCTCAGAGCCAATGTATGCCAATTTTTTGGGTTACATTGCTTTCCTAGACTTTACTTTCTCTTTCCTTTACAGAAATGTACAGATGAACACAAGCATAAGAATTGTGATGTTATTTAGTTTCTTATTTCCTTGGCCACAGAAAATGGTGAGGCTCTATCCCATCTCACTCTGATTTCACTGTTCTTGGCCTCCTCGGGTGTTCAAATAAAATTCAATAGAACCCCTGAAGAAAAGGCCCTCACATCTCACAGGGCACTTTGCAGTCCTCTGGAATCAACATTGAGTTGAAGAGTTTCAGAACCATTGCTTCCATTTCCTCAGGCAGCCAATACTAATAATGTTTCTGTAATCCTCATTTACACCACCTCTAAATTCATCTTTATTTCTGTACCACAATTTTTTGCCTTACAGTATTGTTCTTTTTGTCACTGAATTACTTTCCTTTTATTCTGAACTACTGCCTCACAATACCAGGGGCCTGGGTTTGATTCCTGCATTGGGTGGCTGCCTGTGTGGAGTTTGTACATTCTCCAAGTATCAGCGTGGGTTTCCTCCAGGTGCTCCTGTTTCCTCCCACAATGCAAGTGAGGTCTATTGGCCATGGTAAACTGCCCTGTCCAGGGATGTGCAGGTTAGGTGGGTTAACCATAGTAAAATGTGGGGTTATGGGGACAGAGTGTGTCTGAGTGCGATGCTCTTTGGAGGATTGATGCAGACTCGATAGGCTGAATTGTCACTTTCTGCACTGTAGGGATTGTATGATTCTACTCAGTGGGTCTGGTAGCAGCTGTGGAAATAGAAACAGAATTAATATTTCAGGGTGATAAGTTTAGTCAGAATCTTTTTCCCATGACTCTCAGACAAAATCAAGTGGTGCAACATTTGACAAGGATCCATGAGCTAAATTGTCTAATTCTGCATGTATCTTATGGTCTTATGGACTTTCGTCCTTCCTTGGTTTATCATCAACTATCAGTCAATTCGAGGATGATATCTACTGCATTTACAAATTTCTTTCATGAGTCTTTGTGTGACTGAATGGGCCAATTGCAGATCTGTGGGCCGATAAGGCAAAATGTCCCATGAGGCAGTGAGATCCAGAGCACAGGATTGCTTCGCATGGGATACCCCATGGGAAAATGTGATGGGGTAAACCCCTCTGCTAATTTAAACCCGACACACAGACAAGTTCACCTCGCACTGAATCTGTTAAATTTCGAGAGGCAAAGAACTATCCCAGATGACACTATTTAAAGTAAATATTAATAATTTTATTCTTTACGCCCAACAGAGAACATTAAAACCAAAACTATTTATAACTCCTTTCTCTTAAACCTGCCCTTTACCTCCCACTCTACAATACTGGTCCGATAAAAAAACTCCCAATTACGATTGACAACAAAAACGACGTTTCAAAACCAGCCAGCTGTCGATTCTCCTTCGTAGATTTTTCTCTATATTTCCCTGGGTCGTCTTTTCTTCGGTCGTCAGCTGCACAATTTTTCTTATGGACATGTACTTTTCAGAGAACCATTCGGCGAGCAGTCTGCACTTATTGGTGCTCTTTGCAGTTCTTCCACTAACTGTTCAAAATGTCCAGTTTTATAGCATACAACATCGGATCATTTCATTGGTTTGATGTCATCACAAATAGTAAAATTGAAATTAAACTGGATTTTGGTACCTGGGGCATAATTTAAAGTGATTGGCCGAATTTGAATTTGTTTTTGTTCCATGGCAATGCAACTCCTGCGATTTAAGACTAAACATATAATCGGGCTGCCAGAATGAGAAGAAGATGAGCAATGGTCAGCTTCCTGGAGCAATGGCTCCCACAGCTCCTGGACTAGGAGTGAGTCCGGCCGCGTGCAAGTGGAGTGGGCGCACCAGATCACGGTGTGCAGGCCCCAGTTGGATTAGTACCCCCGCCCGGTCCTAGTGCGATTCCAGTGCTATAAAGAGAAACAAATGGTTATGAAAGTCTCCAGAACACTGGGGAAAGACTCACAGGCCCTAATTTACAAGGGATCGAAAATCATGCTTTTTCAAGACTTTTCTGGGGCTGTGATCAGAAAAAAGAAATCCTATGATGAAGTAAAGAAGAGGTGGATAGATTTGAACATTCAATATTCTGTGAGGTACCCGGCAATATTGTGCTTCAGCCACGGAGGGTCAGTTTATAATTTTGACTCAGCAAAGAAGGCAAAGGATTTCCGAGATACTTTAAAATAGACTGGTTGGGTCAAACTTTATGGACAATAGTGTATCCTTTGCTGTCTCGGCTGTTTATTTTATATGCTTGGCTTTGTTCTGATAACATGTGGGTTGTTTTTCTTTCTTTCTTTCTTTCCCTTTCTTGTGATTATTGGGAATTCCTGTTATTCCCTTTGTTCTTTCTTGGCTTTGAGGTGGTCATTTCTTTTATCGATAACAAGCGGGGTTGATGTATGGGGGGATGGGATGGATGTCCACTTTTAATTTCCAAGTGTATAAGGTATATGTTTTCTTTGTTTTTGTATTGCTTGGGTTTCGGGCGCGGCTGTAGCCAGAAGGAGTCATGGTGGTATTAGTGAGTAGGGTGAGTGCCCCCTATGGGCAAGGGTGGAAGTCTCCAGCTATTTGTTTTTTGTTTAGTTTAAGAGCCATGATTAGAATTTTTGCTTTGGTAGTGTCTGTAGTGGTAGTTTCTAGATTTTACAAATCCTGTTTGGTCTCCACTTGACATGCAATGAGTAGGCGGCTTCTTTATGGGGGTCCACAAGCCACCTTAGACGGTTAAGGCTAGTTGTTCATTTAGATGGTGCACCTGGAACATAAATGGGAGTCACTCACTGGTTAAAAGAAAGAAAGTGCTCTCAAATCTCAAAGGGTTGACATTGCTTTGCTGCAAGAAACACACTTGAATATTAAGGAGCATTTAAAATTACAGCAGGGAGGGTTTAGCAGGGTTTTCTTTTTGTCTTTTAATTTAAAAGTAGAGGATTGGTTATATTAATACAGAAGAACCTTTCATTCCAGGTAACAGAACAAATTAAGGATAAACATGGGCGGTTTGTTATCCTCAAAGCCTTAGCACATGGGGAGGAGTATGGCATCTTGAATGTCTACGGCCTCCTGGCACACCCTCTTAAATTTGTAATTGATGCACTCTCTAGATTAATGGCTCTTGGGGTGCATGACACGATTATGGGGGAGACTTTAACTGTCTCACGGATCCTGAGGTGGATAGGATGCCAAGCGGTCTCTTGGTTATCTCCCCGCAATCCAAACAATTGGTGGACTTGCGTGAGGAGTTGGGGTTTGTGGATGTGTGGAGGTATCTTCACCCTCAAGGGAGGGATTTTACATTACACTTCAACCTGCCCAAGTGCCAAACAAGGATCGATATGTTCTCTGTCCCATCAATCTGTCTGGATTCAGTGCTGTCCTGTAAGATTGGGAATTTAGCCATTTCGGACCATGAGACAGTGTACTTGGAGGTCAAGATCAGGAGTAATAGAACAGATATGCGGCATTGGCGCATGGATCCATTTCTTTTGAAAGACCGCAAGTTTATTGAATACTTTACAAGGGAATTTACGACTTTTTGGGACATTAACTCGGGTACAGCCAGGAATGCATCGGTGATCTTGGAGACTACCAAGGCTTATTTAAGGGGTTTAATTATTTTGTACTCAGTGACCAGGAAGAGACAGAGGAGAGAGCAGCAGCATAAAGTTGAGACCTGGCTGAAGGCAGTCAAGTAGGCATACTATAACAGACGTCTGTGACTAAGTTACAGTGGGTGACAGCTCGATGGGCTGCTTTGAACTCTGTACTCACCCAGGCAGTGAAGAGAGAAGTCTCCTTCGCAAAGCAAAGACTATTTGAGTATGGTGATAAGCCAGGTAAACACTTGGCATATCTAGCCAGGAAGAAGAGCGCCCTGCAATCTATTATGTCCAGTAGGGAGGATACTGGTATTCTCACTGTGAGTCTAAAAAAGATCAATGCAGTATTTAGGAAATCCTATACAGAGTTATACTGATTGGAAGGTTGTGAGGATGGGTGGCAAAGATGGAATCCTTTTTTGAGAACCTGGATCTCCCATGTATTACTGCAGAGCAGGCCAATCTTTTGAATGCCCCAATAACAATACAAGAGGTACAAGATGAGGTAAGGCAGCTCCAAAGTGGAAAAGCACCTGGCCCGGATGGATTCCCGAGTGAATGAGAGTCATAGAAATGTACAGCATGGAAACAGACCCTTCGGTCCAACCCGTCCATGCCAATCAGATATCCCAACCCAGTCTAGTCACACCTGCCAGCACCCAGCCCATATCCCTTCAAACCCTTCCTATTCATGTACCCATCCAAATGCCTCTTAAATGTTGCAATTGTACCAGCCTCCACCACATCCTCTGGCAGCTCATTCCATACCAATATCACCCTCTGTGTGAAAACATTGTCCCGTAGGTCTTTTATAAAAGAGGACCAGACAGACTTCATTCAGGGTCGCAGTTCTTCAAACAACATCAGGAAAATGTTGAATATGGTGCAGGTGTGCCAGCAGAGGTCAATCCCGAGCTTGATGATCTCCTTTGACGCAGAAAAGGTGTTTGACTGGGTGGAGTGGCCGTACCTCTTTAATGTCTTGGAACATTTTGGTTTTAGGGGGGCCTTTGCCAGGTGGGTGGCTTTTTAGCAATCCCATGTTGGTGGTCCTTATGAATGGAATAAAATCAGATAACTTTAGTATTAGGAGAGGCAACTGACAATGGTGCCCTATTTCGCTGTTGCTATTCATTTTAATGATTGAACCATTGGCGGAGGCTATTCGGAAGGATTCTAAAATAGTTGCACCAGAAGTGGGAATAGGAGAGCATAAAATCACCTTCTATGCTGACGATGTTCTTCTCTTTTTGGCTAACTCAGCAAAGTCTCAGGGATAAAGTCTTGTGCCCCTGCTAATACAAAGATTAATTTATTTGGTACTTTTTTGGGATATAAAATTAATTTTACGAAATCAGAAGCCATGCCCGTGGAGGGGTCTTGTGGGAGTACCTAACCTGGAAGATGGAACATGATTTCCTTTGAAGTGGTCACAAAAAGGTTTCCTGTATTTGGGTATTTTCATTATCCCTGCTTTTCACCAATTGTACAGAGCTAATTTTGTACAATTCTTTAAGAAAATAAAACGTTCAGCGTTGGGAGGGGTTAGGTCGAATAGCTCTGATTAAAATGCATATTCTTCCTTGCCTCTATACCCCATGAGAATGCACCCATTGTTGCTGCCTAGACAAGCTCTGCGGAGGCTTAATGGCTGGCTCAGATCTTTTATTTTGCACCGCAGGCATCCTCTTATTAAATTTGCTTAGCTGTAACTTCTACAGGAAATGGGAGGGGTAGATCTCCCAGACTTTAAACGATACCAAATAAGCTTCTTATTGTCTTATGTCAATGATTGGGTGTGCAAGGATCTGGGGTCAATATTAGTCAACATTGAGGCCTCCCAAGCAAAGTGTCCCCTTCTTAATTTGTTATTTATGGATAGGATGAAAACTGTTGCGAAGCACTGTGAAAGTCCGATCGTTATAAACATGGTCAAAGCGTGGAGAACAATGCGATAGAGTAAGGGTAATCTACATAAGACCTCCCCATTCACCCCCTTAGTAGGAACGTCAGGATTCAGGCCGGGATCGACGGATTCTGGCTTTAAGGTATGGGAAACAAGGGGAGTCTCCTGTTTGGGAAACCTATTTCAGGGAGAGATGTTGATGTCTTTTGACCAGTTGAGTCATAAATATGGGTTATCCAGTAGGGACCTCTTCTGTTATTTTCAGATCAGGGACTATATACAGAAAAAGACCACGCTCTTGGCTTCGCCCTATAAGTCCAATATGGAAAGAAGAGTGCTTCGGAGTGCAGGCACTCTTTCGGACAGTACCCTGTATCATCGACAGAGAGGAGGTGCCTTGGAAAATATGGAAAGACTTTACGGAGTCTGGAATCAGGAACTGGAAGCAGAAATCTCATTGGAAGAATGGGAGTATATCTGGGAGAATGTGAAAAAGATTTTGATTTGCAATAAAGCGCAGGCCATGCAACTAAAGATTGTCCACAGGGCCCATTTGGCCCCAGAGTGGCGAGCAAAATTTAAGAAAGGAGCATCTCCCAAGGTGCACTAAATGCAAAACAGATACCGATACCCTCACTTACTGCTTGTGGTCATGCCATAAGATACATAGGTACTGGGATCCCCATAGCGAATGTATTGCAGGGGATCTTGGGAAAGTTAAGACGAATCTGGCATGCCTTCTTCTGGGAATGTCAAATCTGCCTTCGATAGATGAACACGGGAACAGACTATTCAACATTCTCATTTGTTGTGCAAGGAAGAACATCCTGATGTGCTGGATCTTGGAAAACCCTTCAGGTCTTAAGGGATGGTATAGGTTAGTGATGGAGCATGTCCCCCTAGACTTTCTTGTGAATGCAGTGCACCAGAACACTGAGCTGTTTTATAAGATGTGGCAGCCCTTTTTGAATCACATAGATGCAGACTTGTCAGCCATATAGATTAGTGCCTTTGTGTAGCCACAAAGACCGGATTTGGCGGTCCAGGGGCCCTGAGTGAAGGAAGCCTGAATAAATATGGGCATATTAACTGATGTTCCCGTTGATGGGAGCTTTCGTGGGGGAGTGTTGAGTGGTGTAATTTAATTTAAATAAAGTTGTTAGTTTAGTCCAATTTAAGTTAATTTAATTTGTTGTGTTTATTTATTGAATTGTAATGTGGGAAGATTGTTCTGTGTCTTTGCGATTGTTTTGGTTTGTCCTATAGAGTAGTAAGTAGTTTATTATTATTGTTATTTTACCATTAAATTGCTATATTATCTTTTGTACATTTATAATTTTGTAAAAAATAAATACCTTTTTCAATAAAAAAACCTGTTAAATTGCTTGTACTTTGCCAAAATACCAATAGATGGCAGCAAACCTACTTCAGTCATTTTTTTTATATATGTCTTTTGTGGATATAGAGTCATCAAGATGTACAGCATGGAAACAGATCCTTTGATCCAACCCGTCCATGCCAACCTGATATCCTAACCTAATCTAGTCCCAATTGCCAGCACTTGGCCCATATCTCTCTAAACACTTCCTAAAAATATACCCAACCAAATGCCTTTTAAATGCTGTAATTGTAACAGCCTCCATCACTTCCTCTGACAGCTCATTCCATACATGCACCATCCTGTGCATGAAAACATTGTGCCTTAGGTCCCTTTTATATCTTTCCCCTCTCACCCTAAACCTATGTCCTCTAGTTCTGAAGTTGCCCTTAGGTCTCTTTTATATCTTTCCGCTTTCACCATAAACCTATGTCCTCTAGTTCTGGACTCCCCGACCCCAGGGAAAAAACTTTGTCTATTTATCCTATCCATGCCCATCATAATTTTATAAATCTCTATAAGGTCACTCCTCAGCCTCCAACACTCCAGGTACAACAGCTCCAGCCTATTTAGCCTCTCCTTGTAGCTTAAATCCTCCGAACCTGGCAACATCCTTGTAAATCTTTTCTGAACCCTTTCAAGTTTCACAACATCTTTCCGATAGGAAGGAGACCAGAATTGCAAGCAATATTCCAAAACTGGCTAAACCAATGTCCTGTACAGCCGCAATATGACCTCCCAACCCCTGTACTCAATACACTGACCAATAAAGGAAAGCATACCAAACGCCTTCTTCACTATCTTAACTACCTGCGACTCCACTTTCAAGGAACTATGAACCAGCACTCCAAGGTCTGTTTGTTCATCAACACTACCCAGGATCTTACCATTAAATGTAAAAGTTCTGCTAAGATTTGCTTTTCCACTGCAGCACCTCACATTTATCTAAATTAAACTCCATCTGCCACTCTTCAGCCCATTAGCCCATCTGATCAAGATCCCATTGTACTCTGAGGTAACCTTCTTCACTGTCCACTACACCTCCAATTTTGGTGTCATCTGCAACCTTACTAACTATACTTTCTACATTCATATCCAAATTGTTTATATAAATGACAAAAGGCTGTGGACAAGCAGCAATCCGTGTGGCACTCCATTGGTCACAGGCCTCCAGTCTGAAAAGCAACTCTCCACCACCAATCTCTGTCTTCTAAAGTTGAGTCAAGTTCTGTATCCAAATGGCTAGTTTTCCCTGTATTCAATGAGATCTGACCTTACTATCCAGTCTATCTAACCTTTATCAAATCTAGTACAAACAATTGGGAGAAACTCTTTTTTTTATATTTTACTTCACATGCAATATCACTTTATTTCCCCTTTTATCCTATCTTGGAAGCAGAGAATCTTGCTGCAATCCCACGGTGTCAGCATCCAATCCTTATCCATTTTGCAAGTGAGAATTTAAAGGCTTAGACAATGAAGACAGAGGGCACAGGTCAGATTTGATAGCCTTGAGAATGGAAGATTAAGTGATTATCTAAATGTGTTTTAAAGAAGATTCAAGGGTTTGAGAGGGGGATAGAAACCATTCCTCTTACAGCAATGCCCAGAACAAGGCTGAAGTTGAGCTACGTTGGGGAAATGAAACAGAATAGGTGACCACTTTGGAGAACACCTACATTCCTGAGCTTCCTATTGCCTGCTACTTCAACACACCACTGTGTTCCCTGAAAATTTGTCTTGCATATTCAAATTGAGATTATTAATCTAACCGGTAGGAAGTGGTAATAACACTGATCCCAAAAAGATACAACAACACACTTATATCCTATCTAAAAATACAAATATTCACTTCTCTACTTTGCCTTCTGCTTCTCGAAGATGTGGGAAGTGGAGGAGATGCGCTTGAGAGCATTGTCAACCACATGGGAGGGGAAATTGTAGTCTTTGAAGAAGAAGGCCATTTGGGATGTTCTATGGTGGAATTGGTCCTCCTCCGAGCAGATGCAGCAGAGGCGGAGGTGTCACAGTGGTTAGCACTGCTGCCTCACAGCACCAAAGACCTGGGTTCAATTCCCACCTCGGGCGATTGTCTGTGTGGAGTTTGCACGTTCTCCCCGTGTCTGCGTGGGTTTCCTTCGGGTGCTCCGGTTTCCTCCCACAATCCAAAGATGTGCAGGTTAGGTGAATTGGCCATGCTAAATTGCCCGTAGTGTTAGGTAAGGGGTAAATGTAGGGGAATGGGTGGGTTACGCTTCGGCGGGTCGATCTCGACTTGTTGGGCCGAAAGGCCTGTTTCCACACTGTAATGTAATGTAATCTAATCTTAACCAATTTCACATCCATTAAGCCAATTCTTCTTTAATCCCACGGCTTCAATTTTTCTGACAAATCTGTTAGACAGTACTTTATTGATAAAGGCAACATTATGAAGTATCAGTGGACATGTATGTAAAAATGGGAGAAAGTGAGGACTGCAGATGCTGGAGATCAGAGTCGAAGAGTGTGGTGCTGGAAAAGCAAAGGCAGCATCCGACAAGCAAGAAAGTTGATGTTTCAAGCATAAACCCTTCATCAGGAATGAGGGGAGTGGCCCAAAGAAGCAGAGAGATAAATAGGAGGGAAGTGAGGGTGGGGAGAGATAACGTTGGTGGTGTGGAAGGTGAGGATCAGGCAGGTTCTGTCCAGTTGCGATGGGGGGGGGGGGGTTCAAGGGCGAAGATGTGGGAAGTGGAGGAGATGCGCTTGAGGGCATTGTCAACTACATGGGAGGGGAAATTGTAGTCTTTGAAGAAGAAGGCCATTTGGGATGTTCTATGGTGGAATTGGTCCTCCTCCGAGCAGGTGCAGCAGAGGCGGAGGAATTGGGAATAAAGGATAGTGTTTTTATAGGAGGCAGAGTGGGAGGAGGTGTAATCCAGGTAGCTGTGGGAGTTGGTAGGTTTGAAGTAGATATCCATGTTGAGTTGGTCACTGGAAATGGAGATGGAGGTCCAGGAAGGGGAGGGAGGTGTCCAGGATGGTCCAGGTGAACTTGAGGTTGGGGTGGAAGGTGAAATTGGTGAACTGTTCAACCTCCTCGTGGGAGCACAAGATGGCGCCAATATAGTCATTGATGTAGTGGAGGAAAAGGTGGGGAATGGTGTCGGTGTAGCTGCGAAGATGATCTGTTCCACGTACCCAAAAAAGAGGCAGGCATAGCTGGGACCCATGCTGTCGCCCATGGCTATCCCTTTGGTCTGGGGAAAGTGGAAGGATTTGAAAGAGAAATTGTTGAGGGTGAGGACCAGTTCCGCCAATTGAATGAGTGTGTCAGTGAAAGGGTATTGGTTGGGTCAGTGGGAGAGGAAGAAACTGAGGGCTTGGAGGCCTTCATCATGGCAGGTGTTTGACTAAAGAGACTAGACGTCCATGAAGACAAGGCATTGCGGGCTGTGGAAATAAAAGTCATAGAGGAGGTGGAGGGCGTGGGTGGTGGCCCAAATGAGTGTGGGGAGATCCTGGACCAAGGGGTACAGGACAGTGTCAAGGTATGCAGCGATAGTTTCGGTGGGGCAGGGGCAGGCTCAAGCGATAGGTTGACTGGGACAGATGTTTTGTGAATTTTGGATAGGAGGTAGAACTGGGTGGTGCGGGCTTCCCGGACTATGAGGTTGGAGGCTGTTGGTGGGAGATCCTGAAGTGATGAGATTGTGAATGGTCTGGGAGATGATGGTTGGGTGATGAGAGGTGAGGTTGTGGTTGAGTGAGCAGTAGGAAGAGGTGTCCACGAGTTGGCTGAACACTTCAATTCTCCCTCCAACTTCGCCAAGGACATGCAAGTCCTAGGCCTCCTCCACCGCCAAACTCTCGCCACCAAACGCCTGGAGGAAGAACATCTCATTTTCCGCCTTGGGACACTCCAACCACACGGAATCAATGTGGATTTCACCAGTTTCCTCACTTCCCCTCCCTCCACTTTATCCTGGATCCAAACTTCCAACTCAGCATCACCCTCTTGAACTGTCCCACCCGTCCACCTTCCTTCTTTCTGTTCTACCCTCCTCTCTGACTATCACCTTCACCCCACCTTCATCTACCTATTGATTCCCATCTACCGTACCCCCAGCTCCACCTCCCCTCCCATTTATCTCTCAGCCTCCTTGGGCCACCCCCTCATTCCTGATGAAGAGCTTATGCTCGAAATGTTGACTCTCCTGCTCCTTGGATGATGCCTAACTGGCTATGCTTTTCCAGCACCACACTCTTCGACTAATGTTTGTAAACATATAAGTAATGGCAGTAGGAACAGGCCACAAGCCATGCAATATCTCGCACCCGCTGCAACATTCATTAAGATCATGGGTTTATTCTTGGCATCAGTTTCACTTTCCTGCCCAATCTTCATATCATATTGATTTCCTTCGAGTCCAAAAATTTACTACTGTCAGCCTTGAAAATACTTAACAATTGGTATTCACATGCTTCTCAATTACAGAATTACAAACATTCAGAAAACTCTTGAGTGGAAAAATTTCTCATCTTCGTTGAGGCCTTACCCCCTCATTGTAGAAACTCCATCTGAGAGAAAGAGTCTGTCAGCATCTAGGCTGAAAAATGTGTTGCTGGAAAAGCGCAGCAGGTCGGGCAGCAGGAGAATTGACGTTCGGGCATAAGCCCTTCTTCACGCTAATGCCCGAAACGTCGATTCTCCTGCTCCTTCGATACTGCCTGACCTGCTGCGTTTTTCCAGCAACATATTTTTCAGCTCTGATCTCCAGCATCTGCAGTCCTCACTTTCTCTTCTGTCAGCATCTACCCTGTCAAAGCCACTTCTAATCAATTTCAGTGAGATCGTCTTTCTTTCTGCCACTATTCTACTCAATCTCTCTTCATTGGATGACTCTTTGATACCAGTAACAATTTAGAGAATTTACATTGCAATTCCCGCCCCCTAAAGAAGATGAAAACTATACTTGGTGCTCCAGATATGGTCTCATCAAGGCCCTACACAATTTCAGCAAGAATTTCTTATTCTACCATTCCAGATCCCTTGCAATAAAGCCAACCATTTGTCTTCCAAATTACTTGTGGTATCTGCTTGTTAACTTGCAGTGTTTCCATCACAAGTGTTATGGACCAGGCCAGACCCCCTCAAAACATTTCAAGAAAGTAGCTCAGACCCTAACTTTCCCAGCTGTTTTGAGTAGATGTGAAGTGGATATTCCACAAGTGATGCAGCTGGTCAAAACCCCTCAGTTTTAAACAAAACAGAATTTATTTAGAGTACGGAATGAAGCACAAACAAAAGAGAACAGAATACAGAATAACTTAACCTATCTAAAAACCCAACAGACTAAGCCAACTTAATGGTGCTATTCCAAATTCCTGCAACAATCTCCATAAATATCCCCTGGCAAAAAAGGTAAAATCAAACACAGAGAGATGTCAGAGAGACACAGGATGGAACACCTTCTTCCATGTAGCTGTTTCTTTTACCAGCTTACACTGCCCAGCAGCTCTGAACAGCCAGACTGCTGAAATCAAACCAGAGAAAACCTGAGCTGGGAGAACTGACCACTCGCCTTTCATTGTACAAGTGTTTGTTAAAAAAACTTAAAAGCTTCTTCATTTAGATAAACACAGACATTTTGGAATCTATGTGTTTATGATCTCTCCAAAAGAAAAGGGCAACCTAACCCTGTTAAAGGAACAGCATCATCACACAAGGATATCCGAATTCTTCTGAATACCAACATTTCAACAGCATTTTTATATAAAAAAAACTGCATTTCTATTCTTCCACTTAAAGAGAATAATTGCATATCTCTGCACATTGTATTCCATTTTTCATCTTCTTCCTGAATCACTTAACTTATCATTATTCCTTTACAGAATGGATGTCACAGCTCCTCATTAACTTATGGTTCTATTAATCTGGCAATATGATAGATAAAATCATTGATATCACAGGAAGTTTGGAATTATTAAACGCAGAGAAAGACTTTAAAAAGTAATGGTGTAAAAGTATTTTTTGGCAGAAACTTAGTCTCTAGTGCCAATTTTCCAGGCAGTATGGCAGGTAAAGCACTGTTTTTCTGCCAGTGCATATTAAGTAACAAGTCATTTTACAATCTGGATACACCTGCAATAATGATGAGAAAGGACTTAACAACTGAACTGATATAAATGTATTGGCAGAGAAAATGGGCAAGTTGATGTCTCTGTTTGGAATTTTTCAGTCTTGGCAGCTTCCTCTTACGGATTGGAATGCTGCTGGAATGTAATAATCTGCGAAACAAAATAAATGGAACAGTCCAAACTGTAGAAAGCTCACTTCATAAAAGAAGCCACATAATTTATTATAGGTAGCTCCCACTATCTGAAAATAGAGTGTTCCCAGGAAAGCTTTCACAAGATGAAAATGGCATTGAGCAAAGGTGCATGATTTACAGAGGAACCTCAATTATCCAAACGAGATAGGCAAGCACTATTTTGTTCGGATAATCGATTACTTGGATAATTGATTCAATGTCTTTTCTGTGGGGCTTGGAACTTTCTGCTAAGTCCACTCCCCGTTCAGGAGACGACGCAGCAGCACACCACGTGCATGCTCCACCCGCCTCGTCCACCCCCGCCCACTCCCCAAACTCATCCAACACCGCCCTCCCGCCTGCACCCACACCTCATCCAACAATGCCACCCCCCCGTCCCTACATCCAGTCCAACACTGCCTCCCCGTCCGCCCCACTCCCCGCTGGCCAACACCACACCCATGCTCGCTTCCAGCGCCGTCC
>NC_057732.1:19521026-19544072 GCF_004010195.1 Chiloscyllium plagiosum | reverse complement strand
CAATACCGCCCCAACTCCGTCCAATACTGCCCCTCCCACCTGCCCCCAACCCCGTCCAACACCACCCCATCCCCACCCATCCCTAACCCCACCTGCCTGCCCATCCCCAACCCCGTCCAACATCACCCCAGGCAAAGTGTGTAGGGGGAGAGTGAGAGGGTGGGCTGTCAGTCATTTAGAGACAGTGCCTGGGCTCCCATCCTGTTCTCAGCAGCATTTCAGTAAGCCGACTTCATTTTTAATCACTGTAAACAAAAGACGCGATCAGCGTTAGAAACACGTAATGTTTCTCTCGGGACCTCGAGATCTCCTTCGGATAATCCGATATTCAGATAGTTGAGGTTCATCTGTAGATAGGAAAAAGTAACGCCGTTTTTCGTAAAAGTGAAAATCCTCTTTGGATTAGCAAAAGCAACCACTAACGTAGCTATTTCTTAAATGGGAAATTGCATAAAGCGAACTTTCGAAATGCGGGGTATACGTGTACTATCGTAGTGACGTTCTGATGAAAAATTCTGTTCTCAGCTGTAAATCCATCAACAAGCAAAGGAGGCAACAGTAAATAAAATGTCACCAATTGCTGCTGTGGCACTATATTCAGAAGAGATGCCTGACCTGAAGCAAAAGTTAGCCATAAAACTGAACTTGAGGAACTTGAAGTGACCATTTTTGGTACATTTATACATGGTGGATGTCAACTATTTCTAGCTGGGTTGCTTTTAAAACACACTAATTTAATCAGTACTTGATGGGATTGCAACACCATCATGAAAACTATTCTGATGTAGTTTGGCTGGCGATCCATAGAAATCCAAAGTGATAACAAGCCAAGGTTATGAGAATATTTTAGTTAGAATGCAATTACACTCAGAATATTGATTTGAGAGGTTGAGAGTCCCATGGAGTCCCATTTAGGTTCAGAGTCACATTATAGATATAACAGATGACATCAGGTAATGTGTAAAAACAACAATGTTATTGAATATAATGATAATTGTAACATCTCAATTATTTATGTATCTATGCACATTAAAAGAAAGGAAAAAAGTCAATTTCATCACCGTATATACAGTAATTCCAAATTAATCTATCCAGATTCCTAAAATGGTTAAATAAACCTTAGTACATATATCACCAAATCTCCAGCCATACAATGGTGTGAACTCACTGGTTCGTAACTCTATCAAAGTTCCTTCATTCCCTGTCATCTTCACAGATTGACTGGACCACTTGGCTGCAATAGCAAATCTTCGAAAAGGCGTTCCCTTTAAGTTCAAATTCCGCTTCCATTCTCGCTTTCCAATTCTGCCTTTTTCACATTTTCCCAGACAAAATGATTTTATCAATTCTTTCTTATAAATTTCTTCTCAAAACTCTGTATGTTTACCTGACTTGCTGTCTCTGTTGAGCTTATGAGTTAATTACCTGTCCAGATGGTTGTTCATCCTAGCTGTATGTCTATTCATTGTCCTGGTTTGTAGTTCAAAGGTCATCAGGATCCATACAATTACAAGAGCTAAAATAATTCTATTTTGTACTAACTAAACAAAGTGCTGCAGATGTTCAAAGTAAAACAAAAATACTGGAGAAACTCTGTAGATCGAGCAACATCTGTGGAGAGAAACGGAATTAAGTTTTGAAGTCCAAGATTATTCATCTTGTGAACTGGAAGGGGCTCGAAAATTGTGTTATTTTTAATGTGGTTGAAAGAATGTGAGGAGGACTAAGTGGAGCAGATGGTCAGGATGTTCAAAGCAAAACACAAAGGGAGTGCTAATAATTGTAAATGAAAGATAATAAAATAGGTATAAATGGTAGGCATGAACTGTAAAAAATGGTGGGTACACCTGTTGACAGCTAAGCCAACAAGATGCAAACAAGCTGGTTTTTGAAAGGTAAACAATTTGAAGTTTTGTGTCATTCTTGCAGACAGAGCAGAGATGTTCCACAAAGTCGTCACCCAGTTTGCAATTGGTCATGTCAATGCAAAGAACAAGTAAACCGCTGCTTCACCTGAAAGCTATGTATGAGACTACCTTCTACATACTGATCTAGGTAAAATAATAATTCAGTCACAACAACAGCTGTGAATATGAACAATGTTGCTGCCAATAATTATATAATAATTGTTCTAAAATTTTCCAACCAATTGCACATCATTTTATGAAATTAATGAGAATGTTTCAGGGATGAGGAACTTCAGTTGTGAGGAAGGCTGGAGAAGTTGTGACTGTTTTCCTTGGAGAAGGCTGAGAGGAGACTTGATGAAGATATTGAGAATCATGAGAGACTGCAATATAATTAAGGTGTTGGGATTAGCAGGAGGTTGTGACAATGTGGTAATAATGCAGGTAATCAGGCTAACGTTCTGGGAATGTGGGTTCAAATCCCACTGTGACAGATAGTGAATAGTTGATCAGCAATTAAAAGCTAGACTCTTGGTAGTCATGTACCCATTGTAGGTTACTGTTTTAAAACCCATCTGGTTCACTAATGTGCCAGCTTTACCTGATCTGGCCTAAGTGAAATTCCATAAGACCATAAGACATAGGAGTGGAAGTAGGCCATTTGGCCCATCAAGTCCACTCCACCATTTAACCATGGCTGATGGGCATTTCAACTCCACTTAGCCGCACTCTCCCCATAGCTCTTAATTCCTTGCGAGATCAAGAATTTATCAATCTCTGCCTTGAAGACATTTAACGTCCCGGCCTCCACTGCGCTCTGTGGTAATGAGTTCCACGGGCCCACCACTCTCTGGCTGAAGAAATGTCACATTTCCCTTCTAAATGACCCCCTCTAATTCTAAGGCTGTGCCCACGGGTTCTAGTCTCCCCACCTAACGGAAACAGCTTCCCAGTGTCCACCCTTTCTAAGCCATGCATGATCTTGTAAGTTTCTATTAGATCTCCCTTCAACCTTCTAAACTCTAATGAATACAATCCCCTGTAATTACCTTTATTTAACTGTAACATCATTATATCCAATTTTGCCTTCTCTCTTTCAAACTGCAGTCTGAACTCTATCATATTATGATCGCGGCCTCCTAAGTGTTCGCTTATTTTAAGATCTTTTATGAAGTCTGGCTCATTACATCGCACTAAGTCCAGAGATAGCCTGCTCTCTTGTGGGCTCCATCACAAGCTGTTCCAAAAAGCCATCCTGTAAGCATTCCACGAATTCCTTTCTTTAGATCCACTGGTAACATTTTTCACCCAGGTAAAAACAATGACTGCAGATGCTGGAAACCAGATTCTGGATCAGTGGTGCTGGAAGAGCACAGCAATTCAGGCAGCATCTGCCTGAATTGCTGTGCTCTTCCAGCACCACTGATCCAGAACATTATTCACCCAGTCCACCTGCATATTGAAGTCCCTCATGATCACCGTGATTTTGTCTTTCTGACATGCCCTTCTGACATTTCCTGGTACATCACTGGGCGGCACGGTGGTTAGCACTGCTGCCTCCCAGCGCCAGGGACCCGGGTTCAATTCCAGCCTTTGGCAACTGTCTGTAAGGAGTTTGCACATTCTCCTGTGTCTGTGTGGGTTTTCTCCCACAATCCAAAGATGTGCAGGTTAGATGAATTGGCAATGCTAAATTGCCCAGTGTTAGATGCATTAGTTAGGGGTAAATACAGGGAATGAATCTGGGTGGGTTACTCTTCGGAGGGTCGGTATGGGCTTATTGAGCCGAAGGGCCTGTTTTCACACTGTAGGGTATCTAATCTTGCGCCCCTGCTCCTGACCATTGTTAGGTCTGCACATAACTCCCATTGTGATTTTTTTGCCTTCGTGGTTCCTCAACTCCACTCACACAGACTCCACATCATCTGACCATAATCATTCAGTACCACAGATTTAATTTCATTCTTAATTAACAGGACAACCCTGCCCCCCTCTACCCACCTCCCTGTCTTTTTGATAAGCTGTAAATCCTTGGATGTTTAACTGCCAGTCCTGAATCCCCTGCAACCATATCTCTGTAATGCCTAGCACATCATCATCATTCACAACGATTTGTGCCGTTAATTCATCTACTTTGTTAAGAATACTACGAGCATTCAGGTAAAGCGCATTAATGCTGATTTTCTTATTCTCATGATTTCCAACATCTCTCTTAATATCTAAGTTATCCTTCCTTTTTGCTTTATTCCTAGCCTGCCTTGAACTTAAACTCTGCACACATGCTAACCTGCTGCTTATCTTTCTACCTGACTCCAAGGATTTCCCTTTCTCTTCCCCCCGATTCACAAGTTTAAAGCCCTAGTGGTTAAGGTCTAGAATGCACTGGCTGACGTTATGATGGAGGCAGGTTCAATTGAAGAATTTAAGAGAACTGGACTGAGAAGAATGATGTGCAGGGTTACAGGGGAATAAAATTACATTAATTCATTTGGAGAGCTGGTGGAAATATATTAGGCTGAATGGCTGGTTTTTTTTTTCTTTGCTGTAGTGATTATGATTTTTGGAGGATTGGAGATTGTTGCAGAAAAGGAACCAACACTGATGACAATTCACTACAGGTCCCAGATGCAAAGTATTCCTCCAAGAATTACTTTATGTAATGATGTAGTGATGCAGTATTGTTAGTTACTTCAATATAGTTTTCACAGAGGTACAGTCTGAGGGATTATGAAGCAAATAAATCCTCAGGGAATAGCAGTATTCATATTGGTTTGAGATGATAATGATTGTTTGAGTCAATGGCTAGTTGGAAGCTCTGGCTATGTTGGAAACAAACTAAAGTGTCCATTTTCAAAAATGGTAACAAAATTAATACCCACAGAGGCACCACCATTTCACATTTTCATTGGGTATCAAATAGAATTATTACTAACTGTAACGTTAAATATATAGTAACTTGTCAAAATAACTGAAGTTGATGGGCTTGTGATGGATATTGGTGGACAGCCTATCCACAGAAAGTGGAGTCAGAGATAAGCCAGGTGAAAGTGAAAAGAATATCTGGTAATGGTAGGGGATATGCTGGGCCATGAGTTTACAGATTATGTTTTGAGTACAATCTGGCTACTGCTGATGGCCCACAACATCTCCAGGAATACCTAAACCTGAGTTGCTAATCTGTTGATGTCTATTCCATTTGGCATAGTCGTAGAGTTTTGGGATCAATTAAGTCAGGTAACTGGATGGCTGCTTTGTATTGAGAGTGCAATTCCTATACTGACTGAGGTTATCATGAAGAACTCTTCTTCTCAACCTCTCTTTTTACCTGAGGCATGGTGACCCTTAGGTTAAATCACCACCAGTCATCTCTCTCTGTGACAGCAGCCCCATGGTCTGGTAAGAGTATGGCAACTTTACCTTTTAGAGCCACAATCATGGTGCGGGCTATCTTCAATATGAAGAAAGGACTTTGTCTCCACAAAAGACTGTACAGCAGTCATAATGCTGTCATGGACAGCTGCATTAATGGACAGAGGCAGAAATATTGAAGTGTGAAGGATGTGGTCAAAGACATTTTCCTTTCTCTTTCATTCTTCACAGGATTGTCCTAATTCCTGTTGTAATCCCAGTCAAGCAGCTATATTTTTAGGACTCAACCAGCTCAGTCAGCGGTAGTTCTGCTGAGCCACTCTTTTTTTGGTCAACATTGTAGTCTCCCAACCAGAGTATATTCTGCTCTCATACCACTTCTGTGCTTCATCCAGGTAGTGTTTAACATGAAGAAGCACTGATTTATCAGCTGAGGAAGGGTGGTATGAGGTATTCAGCAAGTGCTTTCATTGCACCTATTTGACATATTGCCATGCGACTTCAATGTCGAAGACTTCCAGGGCAACTCCCTCCAGATTGTACATCACTGTGCCACCACCTCTGCAATGATAATGGCTAGGACACTGTGCGGCGGATATAATTTCCTGGGTATAATTGTCAGACTGTTGCTTGACTAATTTGAGATATAGTGTTCCAAAAAACAGTTACTGTTGCAGGATCAACTGGCTTAAGAATGAAGAATCATTGGACTCCAAAATTAACTCTGCATTCTTCCCACAGATTCTGCCAGAGCTGCTGAGTTTCTCCAGCAATGTTTGCTTTTGTTTCAGATCTCTGGCATACCCAGTTCTTTATTTTGTTTTAGGTTTCGGTTATTCTTTATAAGGGGGAAAGGTCAATTAATTCCCTTCTTAGGGCAGCAACTCAGTGGTTAGCACTGCTGCCTCACAGCACCAGGGTCCCAAGTTCAATTCCAGCTTTGGGCGACTGTCTGTGTGGAGTTTGCACATTCTCCCCGTGAGTGCGTGGGTTTCTTCTAGGTGCTCCAGTTTCCTCCCACAGTCCAAAGATGTGCTGGTCAGCTGAACTGGCCATGCTAAGTGTTAGGTGCATTAGTCAGAGGGAAATGGGTCTGGTTACTCTTGGGAGGGTCGGTGTGGACTGGTTGGGCCGAAGGGCCTGTTTCCACACTGTAGGGAATCTAATCTAATCTAGACTTCAGGCTAAATCGCACTGTTTCAAGCGGGCAACTAAGAGACAGGATGAATAGTAGTGATCCAGATGGATTTTTACTACGGTTGTGCCATTGTCATTATTAATTCTAGACAAAGGCTGAATCTTGGCGAGAGTCAAACCAGCTCCCCAGAAAACTGCCTGGGAATTGGAGGTCCACCGAGAACCCCATTGCCCCACGTTCCCTGCAGGCTGGCAGTTCTCCCGTGCTCTAGCACCTCGATGTGCAAGATCGTATTGGCTCAAAGGAAACCTTTTGAGAGACAAGAACTAAAAGGGCATAACTGACTGGTTTGTGTTCAGTGTACGCGCGTCCGGGTTTGGAGAGGGAGGGCGGAGATCGCCTCTGGGTTGCCGGAATTAGGTCAGAAATTGGCGAACGCCCGGGCCCGGGGGAGGCACTGGTGTTGCAAGATGTCCAGTGAAGTGAAGCAGAGGAAGAAGAACGTGGCCGGTGGCAAGCAGAGCGACGGGGCGAGAGAGCAGCCTGCGAGAGGGAAGGTGTCGGAGGGCCCTGTGAGGAATGCGCTGTGTTTGCTGTCGCTGCTCGCCAGCGCGGCCATGGCGGGGTAAGGGAGAGAGCTGGGAGTCCGCAACGCACATCGTTTCGTCTCTTCGACAACTTCGCCTGTCCCCTGTTCGTTTAAAAACCTCGGGGGTGTTCCCTCTTTATTTAAAACTTCGGAGGGGTTTTCCCCACTTTTAAAAACCTTGGGATGTTCCCTCTTTATTTAAAAACTTCAGAGAGTTGTTCCCTCTTTCAGAAACTTCGGGGATGTTCCCTCCTTTGAAAATTTTCAGGAATGTTCCCTCTTCATTTAAAAACCGTTGAGGAGGGGTGTTGCCTCTTCACTTAAATCTCCGGTGAGAGTTAAATTATTTTATCCCGGGTGCTGAAGGAACTGGGGGGCGGGGGGGAACTATTTCTTTTTGTTTTAAATAACTCTTTGTTTACCTTTTACTGTCGACGATTCAGGATGTACCCTGTAGGCGGACGGACAGCTCCAGTGAGCTGAACGGATTTAATTTTTTTTCTCTAAAACTAAACACACCAGAAAATGGCCGTGATTTTTCTATACATTAAATTGAGTGGAATTGGGCTCCACAAACCACGTTTGCTGCTTGTCAGGGCCCACGCCCGCCACACACACACACTCACAAAAAGTGGGAAATATTTGCTCGAATTCCTGCTCCAATAAAAACGGCCCGGAGTGATGAAACTTGGTTTAATCCAGTGGGAGATCCGCGATGTCTGAAGACGGTTATTGTTATTATTCTTCTTCCCTGTGAGGACCTCGAAGCAGATGTGTGGACGTGGTCGCTTGTGACCGTTTGGTTTTTGAAACCCAGCTTTGGCGCCTTGCGTCGAACGGAGCGTGAACCCCGGGCTCCCTTCAACTTTGACTCTGTCCGACTTGAACCGACTAAGAAACCCTGGGATGGGGCCAATTCCGAAGTCGCGTGGCTTTAATTTGGATATGCCGCCGAAAGTTTCATACTTCCCCGCAGCCTCTTTGTGTGGATCTGCTGCACGTCGGGCTCTGAAAGCAGTACCCGCTTCATTGGATTGTGAGAGTTGTAGAGTCGTAGAGATGTAGAGCACGATCACTGTCTTGATCAGGAAGATGACACTTCATCCCTCCTACTGTGGTGTTCAGTGTCCAGCACCTCAAGGACACTGTACTGGATGCTGAAGTGAAATAGAAGCAGAACACCCTGTGTTCACATGGTTCACATTTTAGATTGGAGTCCCTTTTTCTGAACTAGAACAAGGCTACCTTTGTTACTCTCTCCCCACATCCTGTCAGATGAATATTTTCTGTTTTTTACTAAAGATTACAACATTTACAAGGCATATGGGTGGATAGATAAAGAATTTAGAGGGATACGGGCCAAATACTGGCAAATGGGACTAGAACCAGGATGTCTGGTCAACATGGATGAGTTGGACAGAAGGGTCAGTTTCCATGCTGTCAACTCAATGATTCTATAATCCAGGTTCTCTCTGCATTGCAATCAAGAAGAGAGTGGTTAGACAAGTCATTGAGGATACCATATTAAGAAAATCACATTCCATCGCCAAACCCCTTGAAAGTGGTTTCTTTTTTCAAATTGCAAATGCAGTGTTGAAAACCAAAGTTAAACAAAGTACTGTGGATGCTGGAAATCTAACATCAAACCATAAAATAATCAAAAAGCTCACATCTGCCAGCATCTGTGGAGAGAGAAACAGTTGCTGATTCATGTCCACTATGACTTTCTCAGAATGGAGAAGAGTACTATTGTCTCAAAGTTAACTCTGTTTATTTCTCTATAGATGCTGCCAGACCCACTGAGCGTCTCTGCCATTTTCTGTTTTTATTTGAAAGTCAAAGTATTGGCTGATGGCTTCCTTGATATGATTTGCATCACTAACCAACATATAATTCACTGTTAGGTCATCAATAACACTTGCTATTTGCATGGCAGTTGTTTATGTTCATATTTTGCACTGAACCGAGGTGCAGAGCTGATGGTATAACCTTTTACTACCTGTTTATCCCTGAGCCCCTTTCTTGTAAATCAGTTAGCTTGATCTTTATCTGTTTTAAAGATATTGCCATGATGATTTGAACTATTGCCTTTCAGTTGCTGTTGCTTTGAAGATTCAAGTACCAAATTGTAAATAAGTTCACTATTGTGAAATTTGTCTTCTGTTTTTGCAGGCTCATGTTCCAGCAGTCAGCTAAGTTTGCTGATGTGGAACAAAAGTACCAGCAGCTGTACATGAAATCTGTAGCTGCCCAGGCCCTGGAAGATGAAATTAACAAAGTTTCAAAAAAGGTAAATGTGAGAAAACACCTGTTGTAGAAAGTTAAGCAGAAAGATGCATAATGGACTAAATTTCAATTTAAAAAGGAAGTTCCTCCAAGTTCACATAAATATCATTACTTAACATTAAGAAGGACATCTTGTCATGCAGTGATAAGACTCCCCTCCAAATTCTTGAACTGCATCCCATATGAGGACTGCTCACAGCACCAGGGACTCGAATTCGATCCATCTTCGGGTCACTGTCAGTGTGGAGTTTGCAAATTCTCCCTGAGTCTGCATGTGTTTCCTCTGGGACTTCTCGTTTCTTCCATGGTCTAAAGATGTGCAGGTTACTTGGATTGGCCATGCTAAATTGCCCAGAGTGTCAAGATAGATTAGCCATAGGAATTATAGGGCTCGGGTAGGGGGTGTTGGGTCTGGGTGGGAATCTTTTCGGAGGGTCTCTGTGGACTCGATGGGCCAAATGGCCAGCTTCCACACTGTAACAATTCTGTGATCCTAAGATGGCCATACAGATTGATAATGAGCCTAGAAGTCCTTCCACTATGCCTGATGGCAGGTGACAGTAACACAAGAGTTTTCTGGTCAGCTATCTTGCAGAGGACAATGGCAAATCACTGCAGTACTTTTCCTGTAAGAAGTGCATGGTCCAGCCTTTGGAAACAAGGCTTGTAGAAGAGACAGACATACACAATATTCACTATAAGCCTTATTTGGTCCTGCATCGGTAATGTAGCATTCCTGACATCAAATAAGAGAATTATAGAATCCATACAGTGTGGAAGCAGGCCATTTGGCCCATCAAGTCGACATTGACCCTCTGAAGAGCATCCCACCCAGATCCAACCCCCCCCCCCCCGCCCCATCCATGAAAACCTGCATTCCCATGGTTCATCAACCTAACTGACACATCCCTGGATACTATGGGTAATTTAGCATAGCCAATCAACCTAAATCTCAAGAAAAAGTGTGAAATTGAATTCACCTAATTAGTGGGTTAGAACGTGAAAATACCCCAAAATTTTTGGATTAGTTTAATTCTCCATAAGGGAGAAAACGTCTATTCAGCTATGAAGTCTGTGACTGACACTTTACTCTCTGAAGCAATGCATTCTATATTGAAGAACTCTTCTACTTGGGGCACCGAAGGTTGAGCAATAGATATGGCCTTGCATGGAGTGTCACTGAACAAATGAAGGCAATTAGATGAGAAGCCAAAAGTGAAACCTACAGTTTAAGACTTTATTTCTCTTCCTGCAAAGCATGAATATAATTGTTTCCATTCAGTTTTAGTTTAGGTTCCTTGCTATTATTGTAATTTTTCCAAGGAATATGATTTGATCCCTTTGTACTTCTTAAGGATATCATTAATTAGGTTCTATACATAGAAGATGATGATGCCCAGTAATTTTATGTCTTAATAACATATGTTTTCAGTGTGTATTTACTGTACTGGAGTATTTGAATATTATAGGAAGAAAAGACTTGAGCATCTGTCATAGCCTTTTTCTGCTTCCCAGAAACATCTCAAAGCACAATGTGCAATATATTGCTATGAAGTTTATTGAATGTTGCTTGTGCTATTGGCTGCTAGGTTGATTACCAAATATTCCAAAACACAATTCCTTTGGTAACAAATGATTAAAATGACTTGCAAGTATGGCAATATGTAATTCTGTTTTAAAGGTGATTAATTTGTGATTGTATCTTTGCTACAAATTTACAAACTCAAATCCAAACTAAAGAAAAAAAACTTCATAGTTGGATGCAATTCAAAGTGTACAGCAGAACTTTGCAAATTTGTTTATATGATTATAAAAGACGAAGCCATGAGGAATATATGAGGAAATATTGCACTAGAGCCTTTTAGGTTAAGGCTTTGTTTTGAACAATCCATATGCAGCTCTTGATGCTACCTGAGGTTATTGCAGCCTAAATTAACTTGCTGATCGAGGTCAGCATCTTATGACAAAAACTTTTCAAAACACCTTTAAAATATCTCCTTGATCTCAAAATAATTAAATAGATATGCAAATATTAAAATTGATATTGACCAAGGGGATTTCTGCTGAACCATTTTAACACTTCATGTTGCTACTGGATATTCTTAGCCTTTGGTAATGCACGTTGCAAATTTGGGTCAGCAGTAAAACTTGCGGTGCATTCTGATAAAAGATGAGCTCTTTAGTGATAGATTTGTTTTACAATTGCATACTATCTAATCTTTTTAACTGCAGTGTGATTCATTTTAATTTCTGTTTTGAAAAATGCTGTAATGAGTAAAGGCAAGAATATTCTCATGTAAAAATACACAGGGAAGGTTTTCTTCATTCATCATTTGGAGTAAAGTATAAACAATAAAATGAAGATGATGTTAGCCGTTTTGCTAAACGTACCAATCAGTGAAAATCTTCCTCTTACTCTAACAGTGGGAATCACTGCCTTTTGTTAGGTGAGCCACTAGTTTGGTGAAATACATGGAAATATTGGGATATTGTATTCTGCAATAATTGCTCCCTGGAATAATCTTAGATAATTAGCATTAACATGTTACGATAAAGCTATTTAAAGCAACCTCAAAAAAGCCTGTGCTTTTGTTGTAGATAAAGACTTGAGCAAGAATTTCTCTAATTCTCCAATTTGCTACAACTTTGGAAGATATGTAGAAACTCCAGCTAGTTGAGGTAGATAAGGTGTATTCTGCTGAAGTTACGGCAAGCAATTTGCAGAACCCATTAGGAGTTTTGCATTGATGAATGTTGGAAGAGTTATACTGAGCTTTGGATCCATGAAGGCAAAGTTTCTGTGTTCAAACTGAGTCAGTCTAATGGATTTGCCCATTATATTTTTTGCTTCATCATTCAGTTGTAATACATACATTATTCACTTATGCTCACTGCTTAATAAAAGGTTCAACTCCTCCATTATTCATTATCATATATTTTCCGATACTGATTCACCAATTATGGTTTGTGATGTTGGGGGTTACTGTGCAAGATGCCTTTAATCTCAAACATTTCTAGCCCTTCGGAAAAAACGATGAAAACACTTTTATCCATATAGGCATTTTCTTACAGAAAATGCTAAAGATGCTTCTCATGTAGAAGGAGAAGTGTTTATTTCTTTTTTTTTTGTTAGAAGGAATAGCCCAATTTTCTCTCTTCAAAACACCATGTTGAGATATTCCTGCTGCTTGAAGAATTTGATGCTGCACTGACCATACCTGAAAACTGTTGATTGACTTATCTTTTTGATTCTCATATCATACTTAACTGAAAAAACATAACTTTATTTTGTGATGACTATTGATGATTGTCAACTCATTTCAAAAAGCTGGACTTAAAAATTGAATTGCCAGGGCTATAAGAGCCACAACATTTGGTTGCATTTGCCTGCTACTGGTAATGTCTCTAAATCTTACTTCTGGGACAGTATATTGAAACATGTCTTTTGACCTAAACATTCATTGATATCACAAGTCATGTTATATTATACAGCATTTATATCAGTCTTTTTGTAGGATCAGTTAGTTCAGTTGGTTGGACGACTGGTTTGCAAAGCAGTGGGGCATGAACAGCACAAAATCAATTCCCACACTGACTGAGTTTACCATGAACAAATCTCCTTTGAGTCTCTTCACTAACCTGAGGCGTGGTGACCCTCAGGTTAAACTCATTCTCCGTCAACCCGCTCTAATGGGAGCGCAGTCTATAGTCTGGTAGGACTGTAGCGATTTTACCTTTATTTATCAGTTTACGTTTCATAAACTACAGCTTGTTTCATTTCTCCAATATACAAACAAGTTAGGAAATACATATCTGTCTTTGATCGGCATGGTCTTGTTATGTCGATGAGATAATGTCAATTGTCACAGTTCTGGTATTCAGTTACCTGGAAATCTGGTTTTTGAAGCTAGTTTTCAACCAATCGAAGGGAAACCCTTTGATGTTGTGCCCACCAGCAAAATGAATGATGGATTTAAAGGATAGAAAAAAATTATTTTTTGCAAAGCAAAGTATATAATAAACTACAAATGGCTCAGCAGGTGTCATTTATGATATACATGTACATAAAATATAATTTGCTATAATCTGCAAATATATCCATTTCATGTACAGAGAAGGCTGAGACACTGATTCATCAAGGATTGTTCATGCAGGTAGAGATGCAAAATGGTTGTACATTAATTAGAGTTATCTCTACTTTTCCCCCAAATATTATGCTACAAACTGAGAGATGGAGCACTCGTTTATCCCATTCCAGCATCTATTACCAAATAAGCTGTCTAAGTGTGTTTACCAGTTTAGTGTCAATGTTTGCATGGGGTCACATTTTTTTATTGTGGACAACTGCTTACTGAGAACTAGATTGAAATCAAAAAACAGAGGCGGCTTTCATTCCATAGCCTGCCTGAACTCAATCAGATCCCATAATTGAAAAGTCAGTTTCTAATATAATGCTGCACATTAATACGTCTGATTATTTTTGTAGTATATGGTTAATATGATAGTGAAAAAGATTATAACTTCTTTCAAATACGCTATTACAGTAACTAGTTTATTTAATAGTTTAAGCCCAATACTGTCTGATACCTTCAAAAATGACAGTCAGAGAATCTCAAAATTTCTTGCAGACTAGATTATACATAGTCTTTTCTGCCATTACATTGGATTGCCTTTTTGAACACTTCGAACATTACTATATTTATCAAACAGAGATCTTATGACCATTGATTTCTTTATATAACTTAAGCCAATACTCATAAGATCCTGTTGTGAGTTTTCCCTATTGTTTCGGTATTGTGCTGCAATAAGAATGTGACTTGGTGTGCTTAATCTTTGGTCACTTTGTTTCTGACATGTACTACATTTTTGAATTAATTTCAATAAACTGAAGCTCTTTGAAAAACAGTTCCAGAGGAATTGTAGCTGATATTATTATGTTTGATACTCCTCTGGGAAATTTAGTCAGCAATTTGTAAAAAAGATGTCTACTTTGCTCACTCTTGCTGGTTTCTTCTGTGATGTAATAAGTAGTCTTTAAATGCATTGTTGGAGACTGACACCAAAACCATAAGCACTGTGCCCTTTGTGTACTCATGCACAGGTGAGGGCTGCTGCTGCTCCTCTGTTTGCCTCTTCCTGTTCTCCAGCACAGTTCAGAGTATTTTTTATTGTGAAAGCTAATCCAAACAGCAGTGCCAGAATCTTGTGAACTGTTTATGAAGGATCAGCAGGTGCCCACAATTCTCTGGAAATATTAAACTGAAGCCCTGGTATCTGACATCTGTGACATTGAGTGTACATGCTTGAATGTGCTGTCCATTCTGCACCTTAAAGTGAACTTAAATAAATTTCTAGGACGATGTTTTGAAGTCAAATTCTTGGAAAGGAGAAGATGCTGATTAGCAGTAAAAACATTTACTATTTATGTCAGAATGAACTTGGTCACTTTTATTGCTGATTAAGTAGATCTGCCCTGTTTTGTGTTGCGGATACAGCTGGAATCATCCGAAGACGTCCTGCAGAAAGCACTGTCATCCAGCTCAGTCATGACCCTCTTCGAACAGGAGATGTCAGAACTCCGCAGCAGTATGACTAGTCTACAGAATAAAGAACAGATGATAGCAAGAAAAATGCAGCATGTCAATGAAAATTTTCAAAATATTTCGGACACCTGGAAACAAAGCTTAAATGAAATAAACACTGAGATTGCCAACTTGAAGTCAGAGTCAAAGAGCATGCATAACAAAATTTCATCAGAAATTAATACAGTTGAACAAGGTGTGAAGGATCTCACCAAAAAGATGGAAGATTTAGAAGGGAGTACTATGAGAAACACAAAGGCGATTGAGCGGCAAGAGGAGGATGATTTGGGTGGCCTTGAGAAGCAAGCGAACTGGAATATGAAAACTATTGAGAAATTAGCTGAACAACAGATCAGTTTGATTTCAAAGGATAAAGAATTAGGAGAAAAACTCTCTGATTATGAACCTAAACTTAAAGAATGTCAAGAACAACTTCCCATAATTGATAATGGTGTCCACTCTGTTCTTAAGATATCCAGTGACCTCCTTAGCACTGAAAAGAAAATAGATGACATGACAGTCCAGATATTTAATTTGGAGGACAACATGCTGAAAGTCGTAACTGAGATATTGGACATTAAAAAAGAGCTGGAAATGTTATTGTCTGATGGTCAGTTTAAAAGTCAATAAATTATCTAGATGCCATGAAAGCTGTGTGATGGGATATCATCGAACAAGAAGGAAGAGGAGAAGAGTCCATGGCTTTCTACAATTAAAGTCACTGCATCAGTAAACTGTGCACACAAATGCAATTAACGGCACTCTTTTGATGCATTCTAGCTTTGCTTTTGGGACAGGAAATTTCCATAGGTGCAAATGTAGTGGCATCAAGTGTAGTTTGTTGGACTTAACTGCTGGTAAAATAAATCATTGGAAATGATACAACCCAAAAGATTGCTTTGGAAATAATGCTTAAATTTGTTGAAAGACATTACAGATGTTGAAAATTAGAGTAAAAGCTATGGGAAGAGTATAATTTGTAACTTTTAAAACAAATCATCATGTTTGCTTTCAGACATTGTTCACAGATTAAACACGTTAATTTTATTTCAGTGATAATATCTAATGAGTGAAACATTGACGGCAATTTGAAGGAAATGTGTTTGTTGTGACGAGCAACCTGTGTTGTGCAATCTGCAACCATGTGTTTTTGGGAATATAAATACAATGAGGTGAATGGTGAGGAGTAGCTTTAGATTAGTTAAGAAGCTATGAAGTAAAACTTTTAAATTTCAGTAGAAAGGCAGGTGATAGGCACAAAGTAAACTTAGCTCTTCAGGGACTGAAGCTGGCATTCCAGACTTTTAAAGTTCTCAGATGTCAGCTACTTCCAGGTCTAACCCTGTTTGTGTCTTTGGAGAGACTGACAAGTAACAAGCCATGTTATCTTTGTCCAGTTTGGGAAGGGAAGTGGGTTCCAGAGATGGGAGCTCAATCCACTGCTGGCCATGTCAAGGAAGGTTGGCAGATCCCATAGTGTGACCAATGGAAGCACTGCTGAGGCTGTGAAGAAAGCACTGTCTGTAGCTGCCACCAGCACGAAGGAAGCAGTTGAGAATATGTGACGCATAGCATTGGAGACATCTGCCTTCACAAATTAACAAGGCTGAAAGATGAGGATATAACACACTTGCCATTTTCTGCCAAATAAATTAAATTTAATTTACACAATATAGTCTCCACCCCCACTTGTGGGGGTGCAGATGCAGTGGAGAGAGGGTCTGGACAATGTGGAAAGACTATAATTTGCATGTTAAATGTCAGTTAATTGAAGTAAAAAACTCTGCTACCAGTGTGCTCCTATTGTACTTCAGAGGGAAAAGTATGGGGAAACAGCAGGTGGCCACTCTAAAGTTCCAAGTCTGTTACTCACTCACCCCATCCCCACACCCTATTATAAATTCTCCTTCCATGGCCTTGGAAAAATACTGGCCTAAGTCTGCTGAGTGTGGTACATGTTGGGGGAACATTTGTAGACATCTTTAACCTCTCTTTACTACAGTTTGAAGTCCCCATCTGCTTCAAGAAGACCACTATCATCCGGGTGCCAAAGAAAAATCATGCAGTCTGTCTCAATGACTACTGCCTGGTGACTCTGACCTCCATAATTATGAAGTACTTTGAGAGGTTAGTCATTGATCACATTAACTCCAGCCTATCGGATTGACTTGACCCTTTGCAGTTGACCTGGTATAATAGGTTAATCTCTCTCTGGTCCTGCACTCATCCTGGAATATCTGGATAAGAAGGATACCTATGTTGGGCTCCTGCCTATTAGCAACACCATAATTCCAAAAGAAAGCTCATGTCTAAACTCTGAGACCTAGGTCTTGGCTACCCGCCCTCTATAACTGGATCCCGACTTTCTGACCTGTAGACCACAATACGTAAGATTGTGACAATATCTCCTCACTGATGACCTGCAAGGCTCCGTACCTCGCCCCCCACTATACTCCTTATACACTTATGACTGTGGGGCCAAATTCTGTCCCAACTCCATTCACATGTTTGCTAACAACAGCACCATTGTAGGGCAGATCTCAAACAGCAATGAAACAGCATCGAGGAAAGGGATTGAGTGCTTAGTGACCTGGTGCAAAGACAACAATCTCCCCATTAATGTCAACAAATCGAAGGAGCTGGTCATTGAGTTCAGGAAGCAGAGTGGAGGGCACACCCCCTGTCTGCATCAGTGATGCTGAGATGGAAATGGTCAAGAACATCACCTGGAAATGATTATCGCCAACCATCTGTCTTGGTACACCCATGTCAACGCAGTGGTCAAGAAAGCACAATAATATCTCTACTTCCTCAGGAGGGTAAGGAAATTCGACTATTAGCAATTTTTATATATGTGCCATAGAAAGTAGTGTATCTGGATACATCAGAGCTTGGTATGATAATTGCTATTCCCAAGATTGCAAGAAACTACAGAGAGTCATGAACACAGCCCAGTTCATCATGCAAACCAGCCATTCACCGACTGCATCTATACTTTCTGCTGCCTCGGGAAAGTAGCCAACATAATCAAAGACCACTTTCACCCTGGTTATACTCTCCCATCCTCTTCTGGCTGTGAGAAGATATAAAAGATATTTATATACATGTGCAAATAGATTTAAGAACAACTTCTTCCCTGCTGTTATTCGACTTCTGAATGGACCTCTCAAATTTTAAATTTAATGTTGATCTCGCTGTTGTGCACCTTCTCTGCACTGGTAACATTGTATTATTTTCACTATTCTATTACTCTATGCACTTTGTATTGTCTGATCTACCTGTACTGCATGCAAAACAAAAATTTTCACTATCTAGATACATGTGACAATAATAAATCAAATCAAATGCTATTTGATTTTACTGTTAATATTATTTGCTCTATATTGAATTACAAGAAAGGTATATACTACAAAGACCTAGAAATTTAAACCGAAAACCAAAAATTCTGCAAACAGTGTAACATTTTCTGCATTCAGAATAATCAAACTGAGATGTTAATACTTCCTGTCCCTAAACGCTACCTATAAAAGGTCAGTGTTTCCCCAATTGTTCCTTTTATGGAATAAGAATTTGATTCTTGGGTATGACTGTAATTTATACTGTGCTGAAATGTGACCAGTTTAAATCCGTTTGATTGCTTTTCAGATTTGATAATAGTAATGAAATAAGGTTTCATTTTCCACTTTACTCATTTTTGAATCAAAAATGGTTCAATGGTTATTAAATTAAGTGTCTGATTCAGTAACCTGATTGTATTTAATAACGTTAGGAGTTATACATGTTGGAATTGAATCAGATACTGATTTGCCCTCTATATGCAAGCATTTTTTTAAAAAAACTTTTGTTATTTCTCCCCACTCATTTCTCTCTCACTGTCTCTAGTAATATAAATAAGCTACCCAATGGATATGACAAAAGCACCTCAAGAAAGACCTACTTGTTACGATTTAAAAAGTGTGCCAAAACTGAAAGAACTGTCCCACAAACCAATTCAATAACAAGCTAACTTAATTAGAATCTGGTCATAATGTTTTTCCTTACATACTTAAGTAGTTTGTGTACTGGCCAGTGCAGCAAAACCTGGACAAAAAGCAAGCAACATTCATATCACCTCAGTGTCAGATAACAACCACTTCTAACAACACAAAATTTAGTGAGTCTTTTTGACACTTATTGGCATTGGCATTGTCAGTTTTGCCTGCTGTCAACATTCTGTGCTTCACTGTTATCAGAAACATAACTTGATCAGTCACATAATTACCGTGGCTGCAAGAGTCTGAAACTTATTCACCTCCTGACTCCCTAAAACCGGCCCACAACATACAAGTCAGAAGTGAAATGGAATATTCTCCACTTGCATGGATCGCTAAACTTACTCAATACTCAAGAAATTCGGCACATACAAGAAAAGCCACCTGCTGATTTGGTACCTTGTCCACCACTTTAAACACCCACTCCCTTCACTGCTTGAAGATGTGTTTAAGAAACATTCCAAGACTTTTTGGCAGCATCTCAACAAAACCATGATTTTGACCACATAGAACGACAATGGAAGTAACTGCATGGGTACACAAACTCCAAGTTCCTGTCCAAGTCAAACTGTATGCTGACTTGCATTTCTTCATTGCTGCTTGTTAAAATCTTTTCTCTTTATGTAACAGCATTTTGGGTGTTCCTTGACCACTTGGGTACAGTAGTTCGTGAGGCTGGCTCATTACTTGCTTAAGAACAATTAGACATTAAATAATGGCCTTCCAGTATTTTGTTTTCTTTCATGCAATATGAGCATTGCTGGCAAGGCCAGGGTTTGTTACCCATTCTCAGTTGCCCTTAAGAAGGTGGTGTCGAACCATCACTTTGATCCGCAAGGGTCCATGATGTGCAAGTACACAATGCTGTTAGGTAGGGAGCTCCAGGATTTTTATCCAGTGACAGTGAAGGAATGGCAATTCAGTTACAAATCAGGATGACCGTTATCTTGAAGGAAATGGTAGTGTTCTCTGGAAACTTCAGGTTTCAAGCGTTCTGGTCAACGGTAACCCATAGGATGTTTATAGTGGGGATTTCATTATGATAATGTCATAGAATGTGGTTACATGATCTCTTGTTGGAGATGGGCATTGCCTCACACTTGCATGAGGCAAATGTTATGTTCCACTTCAGAGCAAGCCTGTATGTAGTCCAGTCTTGCTACAGAAGAACTGCTTCATTATACGTGATTATTTGCAAATTAGACATTAAATAATGGCCTTCCAGTATTTTGTTTTCTTTCATGCAATATGAGCATTGCTGGCAAGGCCAGGTCCACACTGTAAGTAATCTAATCTAATCTAATCTAATCTAATCTAATCTAAAAAATTGCATTGAGCATTTTCTAAACGTTAGTAATCAATTGCTATTTCTGACCTCATGACAGAGGAACATCATTGATAAAGCAGTCAAGGATATTTGGCCTAGGACTCACTGCCCACATCTTATGAATGAATACATGATATATGTAAAGGATCAAAAGAGTTCAAGATGAAGGCAAGATTTATTTTAAAATAATTATAAATAAGATAATGAGCTGGGGAAAGCATATGGTAAACGTCTGTTTGGAATTACAAATAATACATAATTAGTATATAATAAGAGGTAATTCATTTCTCTATGTTTTTGGAGAACTATTTGGTCATTTGCTTTGATTTTCACTGTGCAACATGAATACAACAGAAGCATTCACGGAGTATTACCTGTTCAATATATTAAATAATAGCATCCTCTTCCCCATATGAATGCCAAATGGCATGGCATTCTAAATAATCACGTGTGATAATGATTTTATTCAAAAAACCCTAAGTAACCATTGAATTTGCATAACACGTTTGCAAAAACAGATCTCATTAGTACCATAACTATTGTACAGTTTTGCAACTTGTAATAATACATAGTCTGTGTCCTATAAAAGCTGCTTCCATCAAATACAACCTTATTTCAGTTTGAATACTTGAAGAATTGTTGGCTTCTCTCAAATTATTTCCATTAATTATGCTTGATACTGCCAGAAGTATCTACTCAGAATATACAGCTAAGTCCGACAGCCTACAGAAGGTTATGTAGTACAGAGACTGACGTCCTGTTTTCACAGATCTGCATTCTGTTGTCAGTATTCCATATGTCCACAAGGAACAAATCTTGAAACCAACATTTAAACTTTGCTTTGATTTCTCAAAAGAGATGGACGATTTGCATTACACATTTTTCTGAATATTTGATGGAAAAAGAAGCAAATCTACTGGAAATAACTCACAGCCATCCCCAAATTCAAGGCCACCAGAAGTCTACAATGGCTTCAGCCTCATTTCTGCAATAAACTTAATAAAATCCTGCAGCTGGACATGAAGATGCAATGGTAGATTCAGAGGTGCAGAAGAGTTCAGTGGGGACAGGAGTGTGGAGAGGGTATAGTGCTCAAAACAGCAACAAAGTCCTGTCAAAATCCTTACTGTCAAATATTTAACTTTTTAAATTGATAGTTATACACTGAGTGCTTCTGTTTTATTCATGTTGCACATGAATATCAAAGCAAATATCTAAACAGTTCTTCAAACTTCCCACAAACAGAATAATGGATTACCTTTTTCACATCAATTAAAATCATTAATTATTCAAGTTAATTTATTAAAATTGAGCAAACTGTCCTGTGAAACAAATCTAAATTAAGATAGAATTGCTGCAGAAGCTGGAAAAATCAAACTGCTTTCAATAAAAAAACTAGAATGAATCTCAGTACCTGTTTAATACATTTACCAATTCCAAATACACATATTCACAATACTTGATCACAATCAGATGCAGATTTGTGGGTACGATTGGCAATATAGTGCATTGGGGGGAAGCTGAATCAGAGCAAGTCATGGTCACAGAATGTAGGTCAAGGAAAATGTTAACAGATCAGGAAGAAAATTCTGTGGTGGATCTTACAGGCCCTGACCCCAAATTCCCAGTCCTCGAACAATAATGCCATGATTGTTCTTGCATTGAAGGACCACTGCACATTACACTCAATCACTGCACCATACTACACAGCTATTATTGTAGAATATTAGTTATATCGGCTTCCAAAATAGACTGATCCTAAAGACTGAAAACTTGAGAGGTTCAGTAGTTAAGAAACTTGCCACGGGCAGCCAGCTAATAGTTTGCAACGGAGAGGCTTTTGCAGAAAGCTAACCCTTTCTCTGAGGAAAGGCATGTCCCTACAGATACATTGAGAAAAAAAATAATAGAACCAAAAAAAAGTGAGATTCTCCACAGGGATCACAAAGTCAACAAAGTATTCTTGTGGCAGACAGCCATTTAGCACAAATTTCACTTGTGGAAATATTTCTTGCCCCAATATATTCAGTATTATAGTCAACATTTTTTCCCTTCCATGTGATGTGCAAGCTATGTGAGAATGACCAGTACTTTCACATAAACCATCAACAATTAAAAATTGAGAAAACTGTCAACTAGTTTTAGACTTTGCATCACTAATGTACCAGAAATTGCTCCTCAGTGTCTGAGAGAATGTGATGGTTCTAGAGTAGCTTTGTACTTTGTTCATGTGTTATATTATTTATAATTGTATTACAGTAGAAATGGTATATCTTGTAACAGTGCTTTTGTCTCATTTTCTCACTGTGGTCCTGAATAGTTTTCATTATTAAACAGACCACTTTGTATTTGCAAATTTGTTGAAGATATTGATGATAATTGCAGTCATGGGGCACCACTTGGATTCAGCAAAATCTCTGCTGCACTCTCATACTCAACTTGGACAGACAGAAAATCACCAACAAATGTTACAGATGCATAAAGCAGAAGCAGTTCTCATTTAACTTTGGAAAGAAGTTTGTTATTGATAAAATAACAAATCTTCAACCAGAGGTTAAAAAGCAGAGACAGGAAACCAACTATTTGCATGAGGTGGGTTGCGATTGTTATTGTGAGGTTATGAGTCTTGTGTTCTGTCGCCATTTCAAATTGAATCTTTGCTGGTAGTGTTTTCTAGATTTTGGGAAGTCAAGTGGCTAAACAGAACCACTTACCTGCTGAGGAGAAAGTGAGGTCTGCAGATGCTGGAGATCAGAGCTGGAAATGTGTTGCTGGAAAAGCGCAGCAGGTCAGGCACCATCCAGGGAACAGGAGAAT
>NC_057732.1:19476503-19521016 GCF_004010195.1 Chiloscyllium plagiosum | reverse complement strand
TCTCCTGTTCCCTGGATGCTGCCTGACCTGCTGCGCTTTTCCAGCAACACATTTCCAGCACTTACCTGCTGAATCTCGTATATCTGCTGCACCAATGCTCCACAATTGAATACCAGCGCAAATCTCTCACCACCTTTCTGCCTACCAACCCTTTTGATCTTGTCTCCATCATCCCTACCTGCTCACCAAAGATGCTCCTGTATGCCCCTGAGAAGTAATGGGATAATAGCATGCATAAGAGATCACATTGTAATGATATATGATTAGGTGACGAAAAGACCTGGGAAGAGATCTCATGGATGAGACATTGTGAGCAAGTATAATTTTATATTGTTAGTCTTTGAGTAAAGCAATGTTGATAAGATGTCCACAGACGTTTGTAGTGTTATGTAAGAGGCACTCAGACCCCTATCACCTCAACCATCTAGTGGCAACAAGGTAGAAGCACATGGACACTATATGTAACAAAGTAAAAACCAAAAATAGCCATTACTGAAGATATGTTATGAAGGTAGCAAGATACAGAAATAGTTAGACTACAGAGAAAATTCTTCCACTTCCAGTGAGTAGCCAACATGACTGAGAGAGCAGGATCAAAGTATGAGCTGCAGCAGAGCTTCAGGGCCAGGAATCAGTGGGACCTTTGACCCATCTCTACCACTCTCTGAACCATTCCTGATGGTAGAAGACCCATAAGAAGTGCACCTCTGTGATGACTGGTGGAAATATTGAACAGAAAGCACTAAACAAGGGTTGGATGAGAATCTTTTAAAGCCTTAAATGCATGTTACTTTATTCATAAAAATCTGCTCTTCAATCTACATTTAGTAAGTGGACCATCAACTATGCCAGATACTTCAAGGACAGGATGAAATAATGTCCCATATGGATGACATGTATTCGTGTTAAGTATGGTGAACTATCACCTTGAGAGTCCACTCACACGACATTGGCCATTTTGGGCAGGAAACAACTTAGACTAACCTCGCTGCTTGAAGACTAAACATCTTCATAATAAGACACTTGCTGTTTACACTTTGGCCTCCTTGTCCTTCTTGGAACTCAACTAATGATATTCTAATACATGATTCAACAAAGGAAGAACATGATCATCGAGTTGGGATAGCTGAAAACATGAGGAAGCTTAACACGAAGTGAATTTGCGAATCCTATTATCAAGTTCTTAAAATTTACGGTGCAAGCTACAGGAATATTGAAGGTGGTCAAAGAATTTCTGTAACCCGAGAACATAACAGAGCTAAAAAGATTTCTAGGGATAGTTCATCAAAAAGTGAAATTTTTATCCAATAGATTTTATCCAATCTATTAGCAATCAGTGAACCATTTAGAGAGCTGTTGAATCTAAACCAACAGTGGTGCTGGAATGTTCATCAAAGAAGTCTTGAAAAATGTTTATATTACAGAGGAGGTGGTGCTTAAAGGTAGACAAATCCCTGGGACAGCATCCCAGAACTTTATGGGAAGCTAGGGAAATGATTACTGGGCCGCTTGCTGAGATATTTGTATCACCGATAGCCACGGGTGAGGTGATGGAAGACTGGAGGTTGGCTAACATGGTGTCATTTTTTAAGAGAGGTGAAAAGAAAAGGCAAGGGACTACAGACCGGTGAGCCTGACGTCAGTGGTGGGTAAGTTGTTGGAGGGGATTCTGAGGGACAGGATGTACGTGTATTTGGGAAGACAATAGCTAATTAGGGATAGTCAATATGGCTTTGTATGTGGGAAATCATGTCTCACCAATTTGATTGAGTTTTTTGAAGAAGTGATGAAAAAGATTGAAAACAGAAAGGAGTGTGTTGTGTATATGGACTTCAGCAACACATTTGACAAGGTTCTGCATGGTAGACAGGTTAGCAAGGTTAAATCACGTAATTCAGGGAGAGCGAGCCATTTGGATACAAAATTGGCTTGGACGTAGGTGACAGAGAGTGATGGTGGAGAGTTGTTTTTCAGACTGGAGGACTGTGACCAGTGGTTTGCCTCAAGGATTAGTGTTGGGTCCAGTGCTTTTTTGTCAGTTACATAAATGATTTGGATGTAAAAATAGGAGCAATGGTTAATAAGTTTGCAGCTGACACCAAAATTGGTGGTGAAGTGAATAGTGAAGAAGTTTACTTCAGAGTACAATGGGATCTTGATCAGATGGGCCAAGGAGTAGCAGAGTGTAATTCAGATAAATGTGAGGTATTGCATTTTGGTAGGGCAAATCAGGGCTGGACTTACACGCTTAATGGGAGGATCCTGGGGAATGTTGACAGCAAAAAGACAGAGAATGCAGGTTTGTAGTGCCTTGAAGATGGAGTCACAGGTAGACAGGTTAGCCAAGATAATATTGGTCAATGCATTGAGTGGAGGAGTTGAGATGGTATGTTGCACCTGAAAAAACATTGGTTAGGTCACTTTTGGAATACTGCACACAATTCTGGTCTCCTTGTTTTAAGAAATCTGGTTGGCATGGACAAGTTGGACAGAAGGGGCTGTTTCTGTGCTGTATATCTCTATGACATTATAATCCACTTAGCAACATTCATAGCTGCAGCTGCGTCATCCACAGTTTCAGATGCAGAGCTGTGACAAGTTCAGAAAAATGGAAATGTAAATCAGTGTATTATGCTTCAAGGTCGTAATGGAAATCAAGAAAAAGTGCAGCACAATTTTGAAAAAGAAAGCCCTATCGCAATATGTGCATGAGAATTTCTCTCACTGTGTCATACAGCTAAGATTCAAGATTGATACAGATTATATGCCTATAGTTCCTTTTCACATTAATGCAATTACAAAGCTGCAATCTGGCATTTGGCGCTTCAAATTGTGTTTGATGCGATATGACTCAGTCACAGAATATGCCAAGAGAAGGACCAAGCAAACAGCTGTTACTTTATCCAGGTACCATTTAAGAGGCTGAAAGACCAGGTTTGGAGTTGATAATGGAGATGGCAATATCTCTATCATCAGTAACAGGAAACTGATTAACACATCAAAGAAAATGTTGAAAGAAGTTAGAGAAACTCAAAACAGAGACAAAGAACATCCTCAGATTAGAAAATATCATCAGGATAGATGGCCAGGATATATTCTGATTAAACTCATACTTGTTTGACAATACTTTAAGCAATGAAATATTGAATAAATACAGATGATTTGTTAGTATTTAATTAAAGATTGTTAATACCTCTAATTATCAGAAAGAATATTCCTCACAGATTATGTCATTGCAAGGAATATCAGTGTTGGGCAAAATCATCACGATTCTACCAGGAGCTTGGGAAAGGTTAGGAATGAGCTTATGTGAGTTGAAAGAGGCTTCCATATTATTGACTCCAGGTGAATTGAGATAAACTGTCTCCACAGTATCACAGCAGATAGTGACAAAATCATTAAACCAAATTCATTTGACATTTCTGACGTGATTATACCTGACCATGGATTGCCATGAGAGAAATGGAGAGAATCTGTCAAGAAATTTGAGTTCTTTCAAAGGATGAATTCACCTCATTACCACAAGCAAATTGTGTCACAGAAAGAGGAGTTAGAACTATTAAAAAAAATTGAAAAAATAGTATTCATCTAGCTGTTGAGTTAATGATCATCACCATGACAAAATGAATTATCTCCAGAGGAATTGTTGATGGGGAGAAGAGTGCGAACACAACTTCTTTCAACTTGCAAGCCTCATGTTATGAAGAAGACCATGATAGAGTGAGAAATTGTGAAGAGAAAAACAAATGAGGAACTTGAATCATCATCAAGTAAGAGAATTGTTAATTCCTCAGCTGGGAAAGGAGTATGGATTCACACTAACAACAGTTCCTTCCTTGAGAGAGCAGAACACAGTGATAATATTTGGTAGAAGTATCACAAAATGTACAGAGAATTCAAATACCTTTTGTAATATTGAAAATAAACCAAATAGACATTCTACTCTGATTCTGATGATGACAGTTGACCGACTGGAAGCTCTACAAATATTCAAGGAATGCACAATCCAGGTTAGAAAAGGAAGAGTGTAAGAGACCATTGACCTTAGAAACAAATTCAAACAATATTAAGTGATGGTTGTTAATCCACCTGAGAAACTGACCCTGTGATGTTTGAGATTTTATGGAGGGAGTGGGGTGTATAAATAAACAGAGACATGGACAGATGGAGTCAGAGAGGTGAAGTAATAGGTTCATGCTGTTAACCCAAGAGACTGTAATATGATGATAAGGTTACATGACTAAGAGAGCATTTATTTGGAGGAAATTGTGTAAATCCACAACTCTACATGTTGAATCTATAAATAAAGGGTTATTGTTAAAATGTATGTAGACTACTGCAGAGTCATTTAAGGACCAATCAGACCTGAATTACCAAGACTAGAAGATGAATCACCTCGATTCTGGCTTCTCATGTTCTGTACAGCATGTGATTTCTCCTGACCCTTCTTGATTCTAGCCTTCAGTTCTATTTCTGGACTCCAGACTTCTTCCTACTACCAATCACCTATATCCCATTCTCCTGATTACCTGTGCTTCATTCACCCAATGACCTGCTTCTCCATTCACCCAATCACGTGTGCCTCCTTGTCCTTCATTCACTGGTTGTAGGCAGTTATCAGAGGCCTGCATGTCTATCATCCAACCAACATCTCAATCTGGCTGCTGCAGTCAGGAAGTGGTGGCAAAGAATGGGCTGCCATTCGATTCAACCCCAAACATTTCCATCTCCCTGCTGGCTTCCCCCACCCATCGGTCTCTGAGCTATATCCACATTTGACATAGGGACATTAAAACTGAATATAGTGGCATTAAACTTGGGAATGTAGCTGGTAGGTTTCCCGTTTTTGTAATCCCATTTGCATTCTCGTTTTGTGTTTTCTTGCTTGTTCCCTTTCGTCTGTTCCTGTTTTAAGTGCAGTTCAGGGGTTTTAAACTTCTTGTTTGAACATAGTTGCACACAATATATGAATCCAGTTGCTCTCTTCACAAGTGCTGCTCACCTGATTTTTGTTTCAACATTTCCTGTTTTTGTACATAATTTAGGGAAGATGCTGTTGCTCATACTCTAACAACCATATGAGTCTATAACTTTCACAAAATATAAAAGAAATAATGTATATTTGCAAATAGATTGGGTTCTTTCAAACTTAACACAGAATTATTTTTGCAATGCATGCTTTATTTTCTTTCATTTGTTCTCAGGCCCGGGAAAGTTTATAGTTGTGTCCCATTTCAGTTACCCTAGCTGGCTTACTTGGCCACTTCAAAGGACAGTTAAGAGGTAGCCATAATGGTGTGCAACTGGAGTCTCATGTAGCTCTGACAGGATAAGGATGGTTGCCTTCCTTAAAAAAGCATTGGAGAACCAGTAGAATTAGCTGCTTCATGGTCCCTTTAACTGTTACCACCATGATGGGATTTGAATTCATGTTCTTTGATCATTAGTTCCAGCTTCTTTAGTATTTTCCTTTGTCTCATTAGAAAATGCAGTTATAATTGTAAAGATAACACTTAAATCCAGCTTTTTTCATGGTTACTGTCTGTTTGAGGTAACTTTAGACCTTATTTGAATCTTTCTTTCAACAAAGGAATTTTACCAGAGATTTAATTACATTTGCTTTATTTAGTATTCTTTCCCTTAAAAATGTTTAGGTAAATGGAAAGTCCTGAAACCAATTAGCTCAGTTCTTTACAATGAACTTAGTCTTAAAGCCCTTTTATCATTGCCAGGCAAATATGATTAAAGAATGATACATATCAATGGATGGGTGTCCCTTCTCTGTGTTTCACACTACAATTAATACAAATTCTGTGGTTGGGTTATCTGCCTGTCAAATCCTCCTGTCCTCTTTACAGTCTTGGGAGCCCAAACACAAATACTCCAATTTAGAAACCTAACAAAGTGATTCAAGCTTCAACTATTGGCTTATGGTATGCGCATTGAAAACACACTAAAATAGCCTTGTCCTAATCTAAGATGCTGGTGTACCCACATTTCTAACTGGTGAGTTATTGTAGTTGGTGTCAATAATTACAGATATATTTCTCATTCATGCTGGACGTTTACAGGATAATGTGGATATTATTGCAATAATTATTGCTAAATATGCCAGATCATTTGCTTGTGCAGCTTTCAAAGTGTCAGAGGCATCTCCCATCCTCCCACTCACCCCCATATTCAGGAGTCAGAATTCTTTATGTTGTATCATTTCTCCCTTTCACCTTAATTATCATTGCTACTCTCCAATATCCTTTCCCATTCTAGAATGATAATCTTTTACACTCAAGTCACGTATGCGAAGCCCTTGCCCTAGCAATTTAGTCTGACCTTTTTCTTCATGCCCCAATGGAACAGACAAGAGAAAGGAGTGATAATGGAAAGTATGTTCATGTGTTCTGTCAAGCCTATCTACCATTCCCTACGATGACAGTTGTTCTTGGGTTTCATATCTACTTTCCTACCTACTCCCAATATGCCTTTGAAAGCAAATTGATAGAAATGAGGAAAACAGTGGCATATATGGAGTTAAAAAAATCCCCAAGACCATAAGATATAGGATCAGAATTAGTCCATTCAGCCCAGGTGGTTTTCATTCTCAGAAGGCCAAAGAAATTGTGAGAACATTAAAGATGCCTTAACTGTCATGGCTAAAGGTTTTTAGCTAAAGGTTTATATGTTAGAATTGCACCTGGTGTTCAAGCGAGGGAGACAAAACCTAGGGAGCACTAAACCTGTGAGCCTAATCTTTTGACAGAAACTTACTAGAGAATAGAATTTAGGAACGGGGATTGAATGTGGACTTCAGGAAAAGTTGTTGAGCTGGTTAGGAGCTTGGTTAAGTGGTAGGAGACAATTAGAATAAAGGACAGGTACTGTACATGGCAGGATGTGACAATCACTGTTCTTTAATGTTGGGACCTCAACTATTGCCAGTATTTATTAATAACTTTGATTAGATAGAAAGCCACATCATCAGTTTTACCATTGGCACAATGATAGACAGCAATGTGAATCATTTGAGTAATATCCTAAAAGCACCAAGAGTTATTCATAATTTCATAATGTGTTTAAAACTGGGACAAATGGATTACAGCGCAGGCAAATATGAGGTCATATGGCTTTGGACCTAAGAAGAATACATCAAAGTAACTTCCAAGAGGTGTAAAGCTGGAAATGCTGGAGATACTAGTAGACTTGTGACCCCTGTACAGGGATCATTAAAGTGTTGTGAATAGGTATAGAAAATAATCAGTAAAGCAGGTAAATTTGGCCTTTATAGCTAAAAGGCTATGAACATGATGGTGTAGAGGTTATGCTATAGCTGTATAAAGCTATTGTTGAACTAAACCTGTGGTACAATGATTAGTTCTTAGCAAGGATGTGTTGGCTGTGACAGACGTGGTATGTAGATTTATGAAAATGATACCAGGATTCTAAGGGTTAAGTCATGTGGGGACATCATGCAAACTATGATTGTATTTCCTGGAAGTTTGAAGATTAAGGAGTGATCAGCATTTTCAAGGCATTAAGTGTAACAGTTAATACCCTATTCTGTTGTTTATATATTTAAGGATTAGGGATAGTAGCCAAACATTTCAAACCTTTCAGAAGTGAAATTTTAAAATACTACACATAGAAGATAGAAGTTTGGAACTCTTATACAACTGGCAATTGATGGCAGATCAATTTTTAACTTTAAATCTGAGATAGGTTACCAAAAATAACAAAGTAAGTGAAAGATACAGGACAATATGTATGATGAAAGTCACAGATGGGCCATGAATGTGCCAGTTAATGCTAATATTGTCTTGAAGGTCTGAGTTTTCTTATAGAGTCATAGAGATGTGCAGCATGGAAACAGACCCTTCGGTCCAACCCGTCCATGCCGACCAGATATCCCAACCCAATCTAGTCCCACCTGCCAGCACCCGGCCCATATCCCTCCAAACCCTTCCTATTCATATACCCATCCAAATGCCTCTTAAATGTTGCAATTGTACCAGCCTCCACCACATCCTCTGGCAGCTCATTCCATTCATGTACCACCCTCTGCGTGAAAAAGTTGCTCCTTAGGTCTCTTTCATATTTTTTCCCTCTCACCCTAAACCTATGCCCTCTAGTTCTGGACTCCCCTACCCCAGGGAAAAGACTTTGTCTATTTATCCTATCTATGTCCCTCATAATTTTGTAAACCTTTATAAGGTCATCCCTCAGCCTCCAACACTCCTGGGAAAACAGCCCCAGCCTGTTCAGCCTCTCCCCATAGCTCATATCCTCCAACCCGGGCAACATCCTTGTAAATCTTTTCTGAACACTTTCAAGTTTCACAACATCTTTCCGATAGGAAGGAGACCAGAATTGCACGCAATATTCCAACAGTGGCCTGTACAGCTGCAACGTTTTCAACTGCTGTCTGATGCAGGTACAGCAGAAATGTAACAAAATTGAAAATACTAAGAGGATCTAAGGGAAGTGGTCTCTGTTGGTTGCAAATAATCATGTTAGATTCAAAGCATTAACTCTGCTTTTTTCTCTCCACAGACACTGTCAGAGACCAGTTGAGTTTATCCAGTAATTTGTTTTCACATTCACAAAAATAGTTATGCATGTAAATTACAGCCTGGATTAACACCTTCATAAGCAAGCCAAGAATTCACAGCTATTGAGACAGACCAAAGTGACTTGTAATGTGGGGTTTATTGACATTCTGTAACCTAAGGACATTGTGACCTAAAACAGGCTCCATTGTGACATAAATTTACCTAACCTATAGTTGAGGATAACGTTTGATTATTTAGAATTTTAGACATACCTGACCTTATGGACAGTATTGAGTTACTTCATACTGCGATGTTAAGTAACAGACAGAAATTATTTGATTTGGTAATTCCATATGAATGATGGCACATCACGTAAGTAGAATCCACAAAGGCAGCTGCAGAATAAAACATGTTTTGGTAACTAATTATTTGACAGCAGCAAACTATGTAATTTATATGCGTGTTAACTTGGCTCAGTTAGCAGTCTCATCTGAAGAATTTGAGTCCAGAGTTTTCAGAGGATTGTGTAATGTTTTAAAAATTTGTCCATGTTAGGCCAGCATTTATTTACCATCCCAGTAAAGAACCATATTGCTTTGGGTCTGGAGTCAGATATTGGCAGGACCTGCTACGGATGGCAGATACAGGCTACTTAATTTGATCTGGCGACATCGCTATCTATGTAATGCACAATACTTCTCTCATCTTCCCCATCTAAATCCATCCTTATAATCACCTCCCTCATAAGCTTGATTTACCTTAACTGTTGCAAAGCTATTTATTTTAACCACTTCCTGTGTTAGCAATTTCCACATTCTTATCATTGTTTTAATTAAATAAATTTATTCTGAATTGCTACTAGATTTCTTAGCAATTATTTATATTATTTTTATAGCCTCCAGTTATGCTTTTACTTATGAGAGGAAGCATTCCCTTTATCCATTCTGTAAACAGTTTTCATCATTTCAATAACTGTTAGATAATTATTCAGCCTTTTGTTTTTCAAGAAAAAAAAGTAGTCAATTCTTTCCTGTCACGCATACGTATGTATTTCTGGCATTATCAATGTTACTTTTCTCTGAACCTTCTCCAGTGCTTTGAAGTACTTTTTATAACATGGTGACGAGAAGTACAAGTGTGATCTAACCAACCCTTGATATAGGTTTTGCATAACCTCCTTACTCTTCAATTCTATACCTCAAGAAATAGTTGTGTGTTTGGTTTGATTTATTTCATCGCCTTTATTATTGTATTTGTACTCAGCGATCCATTTTTTTCTGTACTCCATCTAGACTTGCATCTTCCAAGTAAGAACTTTTACTGCCTGATCCCTCCTACCAAAATATACTATCTCTGGCTTATCTATGTTGAGCTTCTTTTGCCAATTATTTGTCCATTCTGCAAGTTCATTAATATCTCATTGTAATTTGTTAAAGACCTCATCAGTATTGACTTTTCTCCCTAATTTGGTGTTAGCCACATATTCAGTAATGCTACTTTTGATTCCCAAGTCTACATTGTGGATGTAAATTATGAAAAACAGTGCCCCCAGCATTCTCCCTTCTGGAACACTATTTCCAATTGCAGCCACTCTGAATAACCGCCTTTAACTCCCACACTGTTTTCTAACCTGAGAGGAACGAGCAATCCATTTCATCACTTGTCCTTTGAATCTACATTCTCTGATCTTAGTCATTAATATATTATGAAGCACCTTACCAAAAGTGTTTTGAAAGTCCAGATAAATTACATCTACTACACTACCATTGTCTTCTCTCTAAATACCTCCGAAAACTTAATAAAATACTTGCCGGTCAATCTAGATGCATATAGTTTTCGCATCAGGATTTTATTTCCATTCTCATCACAAGTTATGTATTCCTCTTATACCCAGTCAAGTGGTCACTTAGTAATCCCTTAACTAACATATAACTATCATCTGTTCCTTAATTTCAATTGGTCTTGACCTGACTAGATGACAACCCCCTCTTTAAATATAGGAATTGCATTAACTGAAGGCACAATGTCAGCTCTAGTACAGCAGAGCCCCTGCATTGTGCTTCAGATGAGATAATGTGTCTGCATACAATGTACTTTTGATTAAGATGTTTCTTGAATATTTCATAGCAGCGTTTGAGGAAGAGCACTAATATTTCTTCATCAGCCAACACAGAACAAGAATATTAATGGTCATTTATTTCATTGCTGTTTGTGGGAACTTGGGTACAAAACTGATGCTGTACTTGCTGAAATAATAACAGTACATTTCAAGTTAATCTATTGCATATGCACACATTTTGACATGTTATTGATAAAGATGAAAAGATACAATACAATTATTACTAATCTATATAATGAAAGAACAAACATGCAAATGAATTTGTAATTTTATACTTATGGTATCATTGACATAGTTTGTTTCTCTCTGCATAGTGTGAAAGTGCACAAGAAATTATGAGCAAACTCAAAGATCATTCACTGCTGAAGCAAGTAGAATACCTGCAAACAGAAATCATGAAAATGAAGATATGGTCATCCAGCATCACAGAAAAACGAAATAAATTGGATGAAAAATTAGTTTCTCTTTCTGATACCATTGACAGGATAGACAAGAATACAGTTCAAATATCTAGCGATGTCACCACAAAACTTTCTGGTGTCAGAACTGACATTCGACGGATATCTGGTCTGGATTCAGATATTAGTTTGCTGAAAGATTCTTTGCGTGAACTGGAAAACAAGGTGAGTAATGTCGAAAAAACTGCTGTTCACAACATCGGGAACTTAATTGCGACAAGTGTTGAAAGAGTCACCCAACTTAAGAATATGGTATCTGGAAATACAGACAGAATTGAATTACTACAGAAGAAATTGACTGAATTGAAGGTTGAAGATATTAATCTTTCAGACAGACTTTTGAGTTTGGAAGATAGTCGAGCTAAACTTGTTAAAGCAGTAATGTTTGCCAATGACCTTAAACCTAAGGTTTACAATGTCAGAAAGAGTTTCTCTCTCTTGGAACCACAAATAAATGATCTGTTTGGAAGGATTGGTCAAATTTCTTCTGATCTACTGAAAAGAAATGAGGAGCTTGCCAATTTAAGAAAAGAACTAGCTAATTGCACTGCAATTGCAAATGACAGTCAGAATGCAAAGGATTGTCTAAGTCAGGTCACTACTCTGGGTCAGTGATCATAGATTTTTCCTCCAGCAAGATAAGAGTTTGGAGATTTTAAGTGTAATTATCTAAAGCTGTCAACCTGATTTGCATTCATGCCAGAGTTCTTTGTTTTCATATTACTAAGGATATTGGGTTGTGTTGCATTACAATAGGCATGATGTTATAATATTTATTCCCTTCTCATGAAAAATTTTAAGAAATGGAAAAGACAAGCAAGTGACTTTTCCTCAGACTGCAGCAGAGGTTTGGAATGCAATATATTTTCAGAATAAGTTGTGCTTTTTAAAATAAAATGTTTTACACACTCAGATTCTATTATTTACACTGCAGTATCATTGAGTCTGTAATGATATGCTTATAGAATTTCACCAGATACAATGAAAAGTAAGTTTAAAAAATATTTGTGAATTATAACATAATGGTAAGTCCTAATCCTGAAGCTGAACCATAAGATTCTAGCACAATATTGAACATATTCATCTGAAATTTCTTTTTTTTTTGTTGTCAAACAGACATATGTTGACCTCTGCACAAAAATTGCTGAGAGAAATGTCTGTCACGTTTCGTGTCTACTTCTACTCAATGATATAACTTCTTTGCCTATGCTTTTGCTGATAATGAAATTTGCTCTTTTTGAGGTATTTTCTCTGTCTTACTGGAAATGTTTAACATCATTCATCATTCAAGTTGGTTGACCATTGGGACTGGCAGTCCTGAAGCATGGTCGAGACTGATATAGTCTTCAGTTTGTTTTTGTGGTAGGGTGCCTGATATAGTCGAATATCTTTCAAAATAATATGATTGAGAGTGGGAACTCACGTGAAGGTCTGTTGATAAAATGATGTTCTATTTCTCCACAGTGGAATGTGTTGTCCTGTAGTATTAAATTTTAAGACTTTGTACAAATTATTACCTTGCCACCATTTGCAATGATACATTTGATATGTATGAACTGTTGTCATTCATTAGATACTCATAGTGTATTAACTTGCTATCTTTAGCATCCAAACCATATATTTATTCTAGTATTGCATGTTAAATTACCTTTAATTGACCTGCATTATTAAAATTACTTACAATTATCCCGTCACTGAACTGTAATGTAATTCATTGTACGTGAAATTCTTTCAGATGGCATTGGCATGTGATAAAGTACGTGAGAAATAGAGAGAAGGAGAGGATTGTGCTCAAGCTTGCTGCCCATTCAATAAGACAATGGTTAATATTCTACACTAGCTACTTTGCCACTGTATTCCCAGGTCCAGTAACTCCCTTTGTATCTAAGATCTAGCAATCTCATCTTTGAGTATATTTGTGGACTGAACATTCTCAGCCCTCTGATGTGGCATATTCTAAAGATTCACCATTTACTGCCTGGGTGAAGAAATTTCTCCTCATTTCTATTCTAAGTGGCTATCCTTTTCCTAGCTGGAGTTAGTGCAATCGGTCACCACTGGAAACATGGTGGCTGACTTCACAATCATGGAAGCAATGACACATTAGTCTTCTCCCACTGTGTTGAGATGGTTGCTCTCCTCCACACCTGACCTCTTTGTAAAAATGGCCACTCTAAGGCTGGTTGGAGCCATACTAGTCTTATTTTTTGGTAGTCAATCATCTCAGCTCAGCTCCAGATATCTCAGCTCTGCAGGAGTTCTTGAACCTGGGTCTTCTTCCTCAGAGGTATGGTCGCTACCACTGCACCACAGAAGTTCCAGTCTATCAGGGCCAACCATTTTCAGCTGCATCATCAGTTCCCTTCCCTCAATCATAATGTTAGAAGCATAGATATTGCAGATGATGTACAATTTTCAGGACCATTCACAACTCAGATACTGAAGCAGTTAATTCCCGAATGTAGCAGGATCTGGATAATATCCAGATTTGAGCAAGCAATACCAGTCGCCAAGAAGAGAGAATCTAACCATATCCCCTTTAACATTCAGTGACATTACAGTCACTGAATACCCTACTGTGAACAGCCTGGGGTTACCATTGACCATGCCAGTTACCATCTGTAAGATGCAATGCAGAAATTCACCACTGCTCCTTATTTAACATCTTCCAAATCCATGACCACAACCATTGACCAAACTCTCAACACTCATGAATGCAGTGACTAACATGTCTGATGTGAGTAACTTGTCTTCTCACTCAAAGTCTGTGTACTGTCTACAAGGCACAAGTCAGGAGTGTGATGGAATACTCCCCACTAGCCTGGATGAGTGCAGCTGCAACAAAACTCAACAAGCTTGATGTCATCCAGAACAAATCAGCCTGCTTGATTTGTATCACGTTCACTCCCTCTAACACCGGTGCTCAGTATCAGCAGTTACCATCTGTAAGATGCAATGCAGAAATTCACCACTGCTCCTTATTTAACATCTTCCAAATCCATGACCACAACCATCTAAAAGGATAAGGGCAACAGATACAAGGCAACACCACCACCTGACAGTTCCCCCAAGCCATTCACCATCCTGAGTAGGTGAAAAGACAGTTAGCAAGAGGGATACAAACAGTTTACAGAGAGATATTAGTGGGTTAAGAAAGTTAGCAAATGGGGTATAATGTGGGAAAATGTGAAGTTATTCACTTGAGAAAGGAGAACAGCTATTAGTTAAAAGAAAAACTGTAGAAAACTGCAACACAAAGGGACTTGGGGATACTTGTGCAGAAGACATAGAAATCTAGCACACAGGTGCAGCACCTAACCAGGAATGGTAATGGAATTTTGGCCCTTATTTCAAAGGAGTTGGAATACAAGAGTGGTCTTACTGCAACAATAAAGGTGATGGTGAGACCACATCTAGAATATGTGAACAGTTCCCTTAATTATTGAAAGATATAATTTTATTGGCGATGGTTAACTAGGATGATCCCTAGGATGGGTGCTTGTCTTGTGAGCAAAGGCTAAACAGATTGGGACTCTACACTGGAATTTAAAAGAATGAGAAATGATCTTATTGAGACATGAAAGATTCATAAAGGACTTGACAGAGTAAATGCTGAGAGGGTGTTTCTCCTCATGGGAGATTCTGGAGGCCAATTTAAGACTGAGAGGAAGAATTTCTTCTTCGGAGAGTTGAGAGTCTTTGGAATTTTGCCATGGAGACAGAGTGTATATTTAAGGCTAATTTAGATACTTGAACGGCGGGGGAGTCATGGGTTAAGGGGAAAATGCAGGAAAGGGCATATGAGGAATGTCAAATCAGCCATGATCCCATTGAATGGTGGACCAGGCTCCACAGCCTATTCCTGTTCCTATTTCTTACGGACTTGGAAATATATTGCAATTCCTTTACCGTGTCAAAACTTTGGAATTCCCTCCCTAATGGCATTGTGGGTTTATCTACAGCAAATAGACTACAGTGGTTAAAGAAAGCAACTAACCCAACCTTCTGAGGGGTAAACATAGAAAGGCAATAAATGCTAGCCCAGCCAGTAACACTAACATCACATCAATTAATTAGAAAAAAGGTCGGTTTTCACTCTGAAAGATTAGGTGCAGAATGAAATAAGACCTACCTATAGTGATTGTAATGAGGTCAGCCAGGTGGAGTTCCCATTGCGGCTGTTAATCTGGTCCACTCAGGGAGTTCCGGCTGACAGATTAAAAACAGGAGTGTAAAAATAAGCACTACCGCACTTCGATGGTAGTGTGGGGAAAAAAAAAAGAAAAAGGTAAATATATAACCAGGAGAGTGGAGTGCATCATTTCTCCCTCCAACTCCATTTTGATTTAGTCAAAGAGGAAAAAAATTTAAAAAAATAAAAACAGGAGTGCACCCCTGTTCCACGATTATGTTAGGGCCCGGGTGTCCTTGGAGAAGGAGCACGCGGTGTCCTCCAACACCCTGGAGTTGTTCAGAGAGAGGTGGGCGCCGCAGGGAGTGGAGTGCATTATTTCCCCCTCCAACTCTATTTTTATTTAGTCCCTACCCTCCTCTTCACTGTTTTGATCACACAGCATTGCCCTTTGATGTGAAGGGCAGTGCTTGTCACTGGCCACTCGGGTGTTTTCCTATCTTCCTGGTGGTGGAATTTGAATAAAGATTCATGCACTTTGTGTCTCTCACTGTGTCTCACACCTGCACACACACACCATGGGTGCTGGGGGAGGATTTCTTGATGTATTTTTTGTAAATTGATAAACGTCAGCCATTCTTTATTAGAACTGGATTGTAATTTCCCCCAGAGAACGCAAGTTCAAATCCCACCATAGCACCTTGAGAGTTTGAATTGAATTAAAAGTAAAATCAAGAAACAAAAAGCTGTGAGCCATGGAAGTGAGAAAATCTGACAAACAACAACTTCGGTTTGTACGGCACCTAATTATATGAAATGTCCTATGGCTGCTCATTGCAGCGTGATAAAACAAAATATGAAACGAAGACACTTTTGACGATTCTAGGTCAGATAACTCGAGACTTGTCCGAATCGGTGTAAGATTTGAGGCATATTTTGAGGAGGAAAGCAAGACCGGGAGGTGAAGACATGTAAGGAGGGAGATCCAGAGCTTGGGAACTAGGCAAATGAAAGCACAACCAGCAGTGGAGGTGGGATAAAAATCTGGGCTGATCAAGGGACAAGAATTAGTAGCGAGTGCCAATATGTTAGAGAGTTGTGGCATTGGAGGAGATAACAGAGACAGGGTGGAAGGAGTTGATAACAAGGATGAGAATTTTAAAATCAGCATGTGCTGACTAGCTGCCAGATGAATGGGACTTGACAAGACCCACTAGTTCAACAATGCCCTTCTATGAAGGAGACCTGCCACTCTTACTTCACACATATGTGACTCCAATCCCACACCAACGTGGTTCAGCCTTAACTGTCTCATGAGCACCTGCCCCCCCCCCACATGAAAACAATATGCATAAATCCAAGTACACCCACAAGTAGACAATACACTTAGACTTACATGTACATATGGAAACGCACAATTGCACCAGCTCAGCTGGTCATTGGGCAACCCTGGGAACCCTGTGCTCAGTATCGATTAGTGATTCAATAAGGCAGAAGAGTAGCCCCTGACACTACCAGATTATTCCACTGGAGCCAGACTATTTTCCAGCAGTCAATAGATAACATTTGGGAGCAGAACTCAATTATCCTTCCCCACAAACAATCTCAGCACTAGTACTGTCTCTGGGTGTAAATCAGGGATCCAAGACATGCATAATGTTGGTTTATTTGGGTAGATAATCTACCAACATCTCCATTAGGGGAGCCTGTGTGGGAACATTATGAATGTATTGATTGGAGGATTAGATAACACTTTCTCACCTGATTTTGACGCTTCATTACAAATCTCTGCAAAAGGCCTGTAAAAGATTAAAAAATGAAAACAAGTCATCACCTGCCAGTTTACAATGACTAAGGTGAATCCACTACTGACATTTACTTGAAAAGGTAGGCTTGGTGATGTGCTTCTCTTCTTCATTAGCTACTGCTGCGGTGAATTACTGGCATCCGCTCGCCGACTTCAAAAAGCAGCAACCAGGAAGACTGATGTTGCCACTCATTGGAAGTCAAGTTATAGAAACATGTGACTTAGGAGCAGGGAGATGCCATTTGGTCCTTCAAGCCTGCTCCACCATTCAATAATATCATGGTTAGTCTGCTTGTAATCTCAGCTCTTGTCTTGTCTGTCCCCATACCTCTCTTGACTCCCTTGGCTATCAAAAACCTATCAGCCTAGAAAAACTTAAAGACCCACCTCCACTATTTCAAGAGAAGAGAACAACCTCTTAAAAGAAAACAATTCTCCTAATTTCTGTCTAAAAAGGGCAACCTCCTATTTTTAATCTACCTCCCCTAATTTTAGTCCCTTCTATTACAGGAAACACTCTCAGTATGCATCCTGTGGATCACCTGCCAGTCTGCTAAATTCCAATGAATACAGGTTCTATCCGTTCAACACTTCCTCATCAGATAAGCCCTTCATTCGAGGAACGGGTGAACTTTGTGAACTGCTTCTGAAGCAAGGAAGGAGATCAAAATTACTCCAGGCGTGGTGTCAAAAAGTGTTCTGCACAGCAGCAGTAAAACCTACCTATTTTTATACTGCATAGCCCCCCAAATAAAGAACAATATTCCATCCAACTTCCCAATCACTTGCTGTATCTCCATTCCAACCTCATGTGGTTTATGTACCCGAACATCCAGATCCTTCTGCACCACCGAGTTTTGCAAGCTTTCCCTATTTAAATAGTTTACTGCTTATTTAAATAAATGTGGCTGCTAATTTGCGTACAGCAACTGCTCGGAGTCACGAAGTGGATAAATAACCAGATGTTGTATTTTGGTAGAGAAGCTAATGCAATCAGGAAATCAAGAGAATTAGGTGAAAACATCAAATGTGAGGAGCATGTAAAGAGGCTACTGGGTAATTTAGATAAGTTGAGTGAGTGGGCAAATATGTGGCAGATGCAGTGTGACCCGGATAAATGTGAAGTTGCCCATTTCAGCAGGAAAGCCAGAATGGCCGGTATAGTGAATGGAACCAGGTTGACCTTGTTGGCTACGAAATTCTTGTTTGAGTTTCTTAACCCTGGGCCAATCAGAAAGCCCTGGACGACCAATATTAACAGGGGAGAGTCACACAGCATTGCCCTTTGTTGTGAAGGGCACTGCTTGTCACTGGCCACTCGGGTGTTTCCCTATCTTCCTGGTGGTGGAAATTGAATAAAGATTCGTGCACCTTGTGTCTCTCACTGTGTCTCACACCTGCACACACACAACATGGGTGCTGGGGAAAAAATAAGCACTACCGCAGTTAGGCGGTAGTGTGGGGCTTTTTCCAAAAAAAAATAATAAAATAAAAACAGGAGTGTACCCCTCTTCTGCGGTTATGTTAGAGCCCAGGTGTCTCTGGAGAAGGAGCACGCGGTCTCCACCTACACCCTGGAGTTGTTCAGGGAGAGGTGGGCGCCGCAGGGAGTGACGTGCATTATTTCCCCCTCCAACTCTATTTTGATTTAATCCCTGCCCCCCACCTTCACTGTTTGATCACATAGCACTGCCCTTTAATGTGAGGGGCACTGCTTGTCACTGGCCACTCAGGTGTTTCCTTTCTTCCTGGTGGTGTAAACTAAATAAAGATTTGTGCACCTTGTGTCTTTCACTGTGTCTCAGAACTGCACACACACAACATGGGTGCTGGGGAAAAATAAGCACTACTGCAGTTAGTGGGGTTAATGATTAAAAAAAAGAGGAGTGTCAGGCATCCTGTCCACTCTGAGAGCTGGCTCTGAGGGAGCTGGATCAGTGTTAAGGACTCTCCACATGTAAATAAAGGATGACTTAGTGACTGGATACCAGCCCCTGTGGAGTTGTTTCACATCTGTCTTGAAAATTTCAATTTATCCTCAGCCTTTACAACAGTTTCAGGCAGAGAATTCCAGATTTCCACTACTCCTCCTGTGTAAAATTGCTTTTTTATTTCATGGCTGACTGGCTTAGCTGCAATTAATGACTTTTACTTTATTCCTGGATCCTCTGACTGAAGAAATAGCTTCAGAGCATTTACTGTAGTAGCATTTTAAAAGGAAAAAAAGAGTGTACCCTTCTTCTGCGGTTATGTAAGACCCCGGGTGTCTCTGGAAAAGGAGCACACGGTGTACACCCACACCCTCGAATTGTTCGGGGAGAGGTGGGCATCGCAGGGAGTGTAGAGAATGGAGTGGAGGTTCCTCCTCCAACAATATTTTGATTTAATCCCTGCCCTCCCCTCCACTGTTTGATCATGCAGCATTGCCCTTTGATGTGAAGGGCACTGCTTGTCACTGGCCACTTGGGCGTTTCCTTTCTTCCTGGTGGTGGAAATTGAAAGAGAGAAAAAAGTGTCAGACATTCTGACACTGACAGCTGGCTCCGAGGGAGCTGGACCAGTATCAAGGACTTTCCATGTGTAAATAAAGGGCGACTGGATACTGGCCTCTGTGGAGTTGTTTCACATCCACCCCTGAAGCCAAGCATTCGCAACTGCCGGGCTGGTGAACACTGAGGTGGATTGGTTAGAAGATCTGCCTTAAAACTCTAACTGCCTCACACCTTACATCCCACATGCTTCTTATGGCTCTGAAACTCTTTATGCCTGTATCAATCCCCTGCCTTTTCATACTTCCCATGCTATTAGTAGTCATTCAGTATCCATTATGAGCAGAACTCAAGAGCCATTTGGAAATAAATTCCTCAGAATATAATACAGCTCTCCTTCATACTCATTTGACAGTAAAAAAACACTCCCATTCACTAGACCTGAAACATGAACTCAGCTTTCTCTCTGCAGATGTTGCCATATATGCTGAGTTTCTCCAGCAATTTCTGTTTCATAGACAATGTTGCTTGGTACATCTCCTAACGATCTGTATTATGGACTATTAATCTTTAAATTTGACTTGGGTTTTGGAGAAAACAGTTAAGATGGCCACTAAAGTCACCTGATTTGTAAGTCCACCATTCCCAGAAAATGTGACACAAAATAATGACTAATGTATTTAAATTATTCATCTGGCATTTATAGATAACTCTGAGCCATGTAAATGTCCCTGGGAGTAAGATAATTGACTGTTGCCAGAACTAAAGACCATCCTCTGAAACTTATTATGCAAAGAGAAGGATTGAAATCTCAGTATCTACATCAAAGGATATCTGGCAAACTCTGACAACAGCTCATTGAAACTCTGTGTTGTAAATGTATTATTCCCATTGTTGGCCAGCAGCCAGTTTTCACATATCAATACCCCCACCCTCCATTCCAGTGAGAAGCCATTATTGTAACATACTTTTGCTCCAAACAATGGTAACCTTCAGAAGAAGGACTCCCTTGTGGAATCTAGCCCTGCAATTAACAAGCTGGAATGCATCATTGAGATAGTGAATTTAAATTAAAGGGAACTTCATGTGCCATGGCATCCATTCTGGGAAAAGGGTGGCTGCAGATTTTTTTACAAAGCTACCTCTGGAAGAACAATCATCTGCCATCTGTTATGATCCCAGCTGATGTTACAACTCGAAAAGTCAGATTTTTGGAATGAAACCTTGCTGAGATTTCATACTTTAAAAAAAATAATTTAGGATTTTTCATTGAACTTAAAAGATATAAGATGGCATATTTGGTTTTAAAGATAAAATATGTTTAATATACAAAAGAAATAAAATAAAACAAACCATGCTATCTGAATACAACAGTTTAAAAGATTTTAAAGCTGGTGAAACAAAATCTCATCTACACCCAAACATCATTATAGAGTCATACAGCACAGAATTAGACCCACTGGTCCAACTCCTCCACACTAACCAGCTTTCCCGAACTAAACTAATCCTTTTTGCCTGAATTTGCCCCATATCCCTGTAAATCTTTCTTATTCACATGTCCAAATGTCTTTTAAATGTTGTAATTATCTGACTCTACCAATTCCACAGAAAAGGAATACATTGCCAGACCCAGGGGCAATGTTGGATGGCGGTGACTGAATAAGCAGAGAGGATGAAGATTACAGAGTGGGAAAGACTAACTTTTAAAACTATTTCAGTAACATAAATTTAAAATCAATTTATTCAATATTTTACAATTTATACTATTTATTCAATAATTTGTTTTGCAATTTTGATTGCACCGGAGCATAGTGATATCATACACTTTTTACTGTACCTAGATGCAAATGGTAATATTAAATAAATCTATATCTAAATCTCTGCCAGCACCTTCCATACAAGCACCACCCTCTCAATGAAAAAGTTGCCTCTCAGATCCCTTTTTAACCTTTACTCTCTCATCTTAAATTCTGTTCCCTCTAGATTTGTACTTCTCTACCCTTGGAAAATGATCTTGGCTATTCACCTTATCTACAGCCCTCATGATAATATAAACCTCTATAAGATCGTTCCACAGTCTCCGATAGTTCAGGGAAACAAGTCCCAGCCTATCCAGCCTTTCCTCATAACTCACTTTCCTTCCTTAACTGTACAACGTCTTTTAAGTTTGAGTCCTCTGACCAGCAAATGTTTTTGGACTGTAAACTGAAATCCTAAGACTTTTTCTGCATTTAATAACCATTGCAGATTTAGTTATGCCTCAATGGAGAAGTGTGCTGGAATTCAGGCTCCACTATTCCTGGATACATCAGCAATGAATAGTGAAAAGATTTATTAAAGTACAGGAGGTCCTTAATTTACTTATTGGATAGACCCAATTAATAGAAAATAGTGGCCAGGTTTCTATAGTTAACAAGAAATAGTATTTATTACAAATAAATATATTCTAACCACAGGTAAACTACTATGAACTGTTACCACATAATGTTAACATTTAAACTATAATTTAAACTGTTAAAATCCCTTCACATGCCCAAACCAACGAAAGAATATTTTATGGATGGAGGGGAAAGAAGTACTGGAGAAAACAGCTAAACAGCAACAGTTGTCAAGATTCGATGGAGTGTTCATTGATTACTCACATTTTTCACTTCTTTGACTTTTTCCTTTTGGTTCTTTCACCACTTCACAGTGGGTACAAAGCAACTGGTTCACAAATTATAAAATCTCTGATTTATGGGTTAAAAGCGGCAGTTTACAGTACTGTTGGGAGAAATTAAATTGACTTTCTTTCAGGCTTTGAGTATTTTACTGAGCAGAGAGACACACTGAGAAACATTCTGCCTTTTCAGCAGTCCAAAGGCTTCTGTTAGTCTTCTTCACACCCACAAGCTGTCCAGTTACCCAGGAGCCAACCGGATAGTTGGTATCAGGCGGATGGCCTTTGGCACCCACAATGGGGAGTGTCCACAGCCAATCAGCAACTAGTTGCTGGCTGAAATTCACTTTGTATACATCCCCATACTGGCCCATACAACCTGATTAAATAAAGCAGCATTGTAAATGTGACTTAGAATGAATTTCAGCAACTTGCTTTTTAAAACTGCAGCAAATCCTTTCATAATCCCTTGTTTTAAAACAGTCATTTCATTCCACAATCAAAAATACAGAACAGTAAAAAGATACAGTATTTACAATTTCTAATCAACACACTCCGGTTGAGCAGTTTTCACAAACTGAAACCTTTATACTGAGATAACTTGTTTCTTTAACTGCTCTGAACAAACTTATTTTTCTGGAAAAAACTGTTCTTGTATCTGCCTTCAGTCAGATCCCCTTCAAACTGAATTCAGAAGCTTTTCACTAAATATATTTCAAAAATCTTGCTCATTCTATCTTCTGCTAAGTCAGTTGCTTATTTTTTTTTCTTTCCTCTTGTTCAGAAACCTCACAATATAAAGAAACTTCCATTAACCCATCAGGAGGCCTTCAGTCACCTTTTACACATAACAGTTTAAAATCATGAAAAGTGCTGACCTCATGAATTATTAAAGCCCTTCTGCCAAAAAACTGGACCTCCACCCATGTGCCACTAGGTCACAATCCAAACTTTGAGAAGATATTAATTAATATATGTAAAACACATATTTTGCATCACCTCTCTATAAAGAAGAATGAAAATGAGTCTTTAACAATTATTTGCATTATCCATCAACAATTCTTTGTTAACACATTTTGATGTCACATTAATATATGTCACATTAACAATTGCAATATATTGACATCAATGAATTTCATAGCAACCATATTTTACATCCAATTGCACCTTAGCACTTCATTTCTGTCACGCATTCTATCAATGAATCACTTGCTATATTTTTTTCCAGACACATGAATGACTCTTAGCTTGTACATGCAGAGTATGAGGCTCCTTTGAAACAAGAATGACGATAAATGTGCACAAAGTTAAAAATCACACAACACCAGGTTATAGTCCAACAGGTTTAATTGGAAGCACACTAGCTTTCGGAGCGACGCTCCTTCATCAGGAGCATCACTCCGAAAGCTAGTGTGCTTCCAATTAAACCTGTCGGACTATAACCTGGTGTTGTGTGATTTTTAACTTTGTACACCCCAGTCCAACACCGGCATCTCCGAATCATGATAAATGTTCAGTCAGTGTATCTGTAACTCAAAGTTGACAGGATGATAACAAAAGTTTAGAAATTCCTTCCTTTGACTAAACCCATCTTCCTCACTGTGTTTGTAGTGTTCTCCAACTTCAAATCTGTAACAGATATTAAGAAGGCATTTGGAATGATTGTGCTGAGGGCTGTGCTCCCAGGTGGAAAGAACAGAGCTGTTCCAGCATCATTATTTTAGGAAATTGGCATGTTGTGTTATCAAAGGAAAGAACAATAGCCAAGAAAATGCAACTAAGGTAAAGACCAAGAAAAAGATAAGATTTCTTTAGCTACCACAATCTCAAAATAGCCGATCCTCATGAGCATAAGCTGGAAGCACCTTTTTTTTCAAATAAAAACTAAATTGCAAGAGTGAAGAAACTAAAATAAAATGTGGAATCTTGGAATAGTTGCAGCACAGGAGTCAGTTTGGCGAGTTATATCTGTGGTGCCTTTCCAAAGGAGTAATTCAGCTAGTGCCTCTCCCCAGCCTTATCCCCATATCGCTGCATATTCTTCCTTTGCAGATAATATTCCAGCACTTTCTTGGATGTCTTGATTGACTGTCTCCTTAAGGCAGTGCAATCCAGATTTAATATAAATCATTGTTGTAGTTGTTTTTCTTACTGTTCTATATTCCAGTGCGGCAAGAGAGAGAGGGAGAGAGGGAGAGAGGTGGGAGAGAGAGGGGTAGAGAGGAGGCGAGAGAGGGGCGAGAGAGAGACCTTTTGTGTTTTTCCAGCATTGCATTGTCAAAATCCATCAATTACTGCTGAGTGGAATGTCATTCGTTTTTTCCAAAAACTTTAATTGCAAATATTTGATGATTTTGAATATTTTCTTGCACCCAGTACATGTGATTACACTATCTGTCAGTGGGACATTGTAACAAACATCAAGCTTTATTTCCTGTTTAAGTTATTAATTGAATTCAAGAGCTTCATCTGATAATAACATAGTCATGAGTAAACATATTAAGGTTTAGCAAGCTGCATAACTTCAGCAACAAACATGTATTTCTGGGGCACCACTTAGTTCAATTGGTTAGATGATGAATGGGTGTTTCAGACTAATACCAATAGTATGGTTTTGATTCCCCATTCAGCTGAGGTAGACTTGGGATCAGCATCCTCACTTGACTGTGGAAGGCTAGGATAAATAACTGCTGACAAAGGAACCATCTAGGAAACAGCTCAGGATGAAGTCAGTGATCTGCCTTCAGGCAGAGCACACTACCATATCAATTTCTACAACAATAAATAACTCATAAACCAATTACACAATAGTTAGATACTTGTGTATCAGCTGTAATAAGAAACTGGTTAGAATTAAAGTGCTTAAGAGATATCTGTGTGAAGTTTCAGGCAATGTTGGGCAGGATGTCTACAAGAGGGCTGAATGTAAATGCCCCCGGAAGATGGAAGGATTATGTAAGGCACATCCTGAAAGGAAGATTGGAAGTGACGCACAAGAATTGTGATGAGGTTTCTGCCATACATGGTCAACTTGCTCATGACAGCTGGCTGATGGATTGAAGATAAAGCTATCTCATTGTTTATTCAATATACCTTCCACAATGACAGTCTTTCCTTTTACGAGTTTGGTTAAATCACCAACACTCCATCAGTAATATTCAACAGACAATGGTGCTTTCTTTTCTAGTGGTAGGTTACTTTTATAATGTGGTAAGAACTAGAGCTTGGTTTAAATAGTAGGCAAATTGGTTTCAATTCAATACATTGTGTTCCCTTGTTATTATCATAATGTGGACAAATGCAACTTGCATGGACACAAGGTTATAGAGTCATGGACATGTACAGCACGGAAACAGACCTTTCAGTCCAACTTGTCCATGCTGACCAGATATCCCAACCCAATCTAGTCCCACCTGCCAGCACCCGGCCCATATCTTTCCAAATCCTTCCTATTCGTATACCCTTTTAAATGTTACAATTGTACTCGCCTCCACCACTTCATCTGGCAGCTCATTTATATATGTACTACCCTCTGCGTGAAAAGTTGCCCCTTAGGTCTCTGTTATATCTTTCCCCTCTTACCCTAAACCTATGCCGTCTAGTTCTGCACCCTAGGGAAAAGACATTTCTCTATTTATCCTATCTCTGCCCCTCATGATTTTATAAACCTCTATAAGGTCACCCTTAGCTTCCGACGCTACAGGGAAAACAGCCCTAGCCTGTTCAACTTCTCCTTATAGTTCAAATCCTCCAACCCGGCAACATCCTTGCAAATCTTTTCTGAACCCTCTCAGGTTTCACAACATCTTTCCAATAGGAAGGAGACCAGAATTGCACGCAATATTCCAACAGTGGCCTAACCAATGTCCTGTACAGCCACAACAGGACCTCCCAACTCCTGTACTCAATACTCTAGTTAGTGGAACTCTGGGCTAGTCTACAGCAAATTGTTTAGTCTTAATCATAGGATACTCTTATGCTGAGCTGGCCAGCTGATAAAGTCTTGGGGTAGAGTTGAGGACATGGGGAGAGGCTGATGGCCTGGCAATCGCATCAAAGACTTCAAACAGGGGAGCTTCTTTTCCTGAACTGATGAAAACAAAAGCTTAAAATCTATAATTGTTTCTTGAGTGTTCTCCAATGGTTGTTTTAACAATTACTAGTCAGTTGCTCAACACCTGGTACAAGAGATGGCACATGCTTGGCACATGTCTATTTCTGCATGATTGAATCTTCGGGGATTTACAATCAACATAAGACCCAAATTTGTATATTTAAAGAAATTCGACTCATTTCAGGTAATTTCCCTTTATGACTAAAAAAGAAAGAACATGGATTTATATAACTTCTTTCATAATGTCATCATGTTATAAGTGTAACAACATCACCTTTACAATGCAGGAAACTGTCAAACAATTTGTGCATTGCACAATTCCCAAAGGAGCAAGGTGATACTGACCATATAATTGCTTTTTAGTAATATTGGTTGACAGACAATGACCAGCAAATGAGTGAAAGCTTCCCTATGCTCCTCTGAAGTAGTGACATTAAATATTTACGTCGACGAGGGCAGTGAGAGCATTGGTTGAACAGCCCTCTGAAAAATAGCATTGGTAACTGTGCAACATTCCTTCACTGACAGCAATATTGTGCTCAAATCCCTGAACACACAATCTTCTATCAAGTGACAGTGCTATGACTGTACCATATGGATACCATTTGGATTAATTCAGACATTACAGCGTGCTAACACTGATGCTGGCAAAATGGGGGTGCCATGAGTTCGACTTTTACACAATGTTATTTTGAGGCCAAGAGTGGCCAATGACCCATTATCACTACGAATGAATGGATTCACTAGCTGTAGACACTAATGTTTTATTGAAAAGGGATTGCAAGGCAATTTGTTGGCTTTTACTTGGAAACATTTCTATTACATTTCAAAAGGTTGATGTTACACATTATTTTCCTACAACTGAACTTAAATAGAATGAAAAAGGTTGTTTTTAGAACTTTTATTTCTTTAACTACAAAGTTCGGCCATACATATGTTGTATTCTGTTATAAAAAATCATTAAAACAATCTCAATTATGTTCTATATTTCCAAGCAAATCAATACGATATGGAAACTGTTTTGAAACTTCACCCAACTACTTGTATCTACTAGCTTATTGCATTCTGTTTAAAGACACTGATAATTTATCAACATCAGATTGCAACTCATTTAGTGACAGTTTTAGGGATGCCAGTTCATCCTCCGCTGTCTCAGTCTCCCCAGGTTTGGACAGTAGGCTGTCCACAGTTGATCCTAATACTTCCAGATCAGTCTTGGCCTCACTGATTGAAGACTTAAGTTCATCCATGGAGCTTTCCATCGTTGAAAATTTCTCGTCAAACTCAGACCTTATAGTCTCTTCCACGGATTTTAATGTGGCTGCAACATTTTGACTTTTTTCACCTATTTCAGTGACACTCTTTTCCAACTGCTTTAGGCTTTCTTTGTGGTCTGATTGCACTTCCGTAATCTGTTCCTTCTGCTGTGCTTCTAGAGCTTGCATTTCATTCTGTAGAGCATTGAGGACTTCCTCCGTGGCCGGGTTTTGCAGATCTTTTAGGTTTGCTTTTATTGTTTGAATCTCATTGCTGAGTGATGCCTGAGACTCAGTCATACTCCTCATTGTATCCTGTACTGAATCTAGATTGTAGAATTCTAACTTCTCAGATAAGTGCGTTGCAGCTGTATTCAAAGCCAGAACATTTTCTTCTGCCACAGATAATCGGGATTCAAACATCTCATTTTGTTTTTCAACACGTGTTGAAGCATCAACTGCCTTTGAAAGTAGTTCCTTTTCCTGGTTATTCAAGCTGTCCTTAGTTTCTTGTAAATCTTGCCGATAATTGTGAACTTCTTCAGACACAGCATTGAGAGATATTTCAGCATTGGACACTGACTGCATCAGTGCTTCCTGTGCTGTAAGCTGTGAATGTAAGGCATTTTTCAACTGATCATGTTTATCAATTAACACTGTAAATTCTTGACTTTTTGTCTCAATGGTTGTTTCAAATAAACCAATTTTTGACTTCATTTCGTCAATGTCATTCTGATTCTTCTCCTGTACCTCTGTAAAAGCAACAATGTTATCGTGGATTGATTTGGTTAATTCTGTTAATTTTTCCTCGACTGTTTTTTCAAGAGATGTAACATCTCTCTCTCTTGCTTCTTTTACATCTTGGATCCCATCAGAAAGATCTCGAAGGATTTCATTCTGCAGCTTTTGTAGAGTTTCAGTAATTTGATTTGTCTTGCTTTCACCCTTGTTGACTGCTTTGTTAGTTTCTTGCAGCTCCTGTTGGGTATGGCGCAAAACTGAGTCCAGTCTGTTCATCAAGGTTTTCATAGATTCCACCTGCAATTCACGCAAAACAGTAATGTCAATGTGTGACTGTAAAAAACATCATGAAATATGATGAGCATAATTTCTTCTGTCATTCTAATGCTATAATTACATCTGAATGTTTAACTTCTTGGGCAATTGACATATATTGCAGCTATTACTGTGCTCTTAAATATCAAATATTAATTCATTTAACCATTCAGTGCATTATGAATAGTTTAAATGTCATCTACTTCTACTGTGTGCAAGGTCTTGTACCTGAGATTCTAAACAGCTTTAGTTTTTTTTACATGAAGGGCAATGTTGTAAATGTTAATATTGTTGTCTTACTTCCTGGGAGACCTACAAGACTTCGCAATATGAGGATAGACATTTCATGCCAACATACCAAATGACATGATATGACACAAGCTCTAAATTTGAGGTCAGCACCGAAGGATCGATAACTTAGATTTACAAAGAATTGTTCCTTTTTTGTGTTTGTATATGGTTATTTCTGATTTTGTTGTCCAAAGAACACAGTAAAATATTATTACCAGTTCAAATTGTTTAGTTGGCATGATGTTTACAAGCAGTTATTTGAAACTTATTAGTTATACTCAAATTGAGAGATATGGCCAATTAAAGGCAAAGAGGGAGAAAGGTTTTTTTTAACAAAACCTGTTACATTTTTAACACAAGTTTAACACAAGTTTCTCCCCTCTTAGAATGGTATTAATGCAAGGACATGTATTAAAATGTTAATAATTCAAAGAATTGGGTAACAAATTGCTTGGTGAGGTCTTGTCGTTGGTACAATAAATGTGAAGGCAACACCTTGGAGGCAACTTCCCTGTTGATTGGCAGGTGCAGCAGTTTTGCAGCTGAATGAGAGAGCAGCTCAGATGGTGGTCCTGTTTAGTGATAAAAGAACCACCTATTGCAGCAGCATCACAACAGATTTTGAAAGAGGCAGAGACAGAGGACTTGAGTGGCATACTTCCAAAACTGCCTCTGGCTGTGCTAACTTAATCATATTAATATAGCTCCATTTGTCAATTTGTTTACCTTGAGCTTGTGGTGCCAATAGACTCTGCTCGATAAGTATGTCAGCCCCTCTCTGGGGGGGCTGGGTTACTGTCAGGTAGGAATAATATTCATGCTGAAGCTTAACCTAACAGGCTGCCTCTACATTGTCCCACTTCTTTCTTCTCTAAAAAGCTACAGTTTGCGGCAAACACCCTGCCCATGAATTCTTTGCCTCCCCCAGCCCATGCTTGTCCAGTATGCATGTTTGAATTTGAGATGGTGCTTAAGATGACCAATTTGACAAAAATATAAGAACATAAGGAGAAGGAACAGGGTCTCTGTCGTTCAACCCATTGAACACATTCCATCAGTCAACTTCTTCCTTCTCTAAAAATGTGGAAGACTGCAAGGCCTAGTTTTCAGCGACTTTGCTAAAATCAGGTAACTCTGTTTTGCCATAATTTGAAATGTGCTCATACCCCTCAGTTCTTGTCAATTTAGCCACAGTTCCAGGTTCAGAAAGAAATGTACATGTATGATGTAATTCCAGCATATTTACCAATGCAAAAATACAAGGTGCACGTTGGCAAAGTGGTTAGCACTGCTGCCTCACAGCGCCAGAAACCCGGGTTCAATTCCTGCCTCGAGCAACTGCCTGTGTGGAGTTTGCACATTCTCCCTGTGTCTGCGTGGGTTTCCTTTGGGTGGTCCGGTTTCCTCCCACAGTCACAAAGATGTGCAGGTCAGGTGAATTGGCCATGCTAAATTGCCCATAGTATTGGGTGCATTGGTCAGAGGGAAACAGGTCTGGGTGGGTTACTCTTTGGAGGGTTGGTGTGGACTGGTTGGGCCGAAGGGCCTGTTTTCACACTGTAGGGAATCTAATCTAAAAAAAATGCTGTGTTCTTGTGTCATGAATAATTGCATAATACTAGATTAGATTCCCTACATTATTGGCAATTTAGCACAGCCAATTCACCTGACCTGCACATCTTTGTGACTGTGGGAGGAAACCCACACAGACACAGGGAGAATGAGGAAACCCACACAGACACAGGGAGAATGTGCAAACTCCACACAGACAGTCGCCCGAGGCTGGAATCGAACCTGGGACCCTGGTGCTGTGAGGTAGCAGTGCTAATCACTGAGCCACCATGCCACCCTATAATTCATTGAGAATTAACCATTCCAAATCCTAGGGAACAAATGGAATCTTTGGATCCTTTTGTGCTTAATGTACAATAACTATTCCATTCTAACCATTCTTCCCCCAATCATTTTGATTCCAATATCTGCAGATAATGGTATAACATTAATCACCTGTTCAGACATCCTGTTACACACTAAACAAAAAAAACCTGAAAGAACTACAGATGCTGAAAATCAGAAACAAAAATATAAGTTCTGAAGAAGGGTCACTGGACATGAAATGTTAACTCTACTTTCTCACCACAGACGCTGTCAGAACTACTGTGTTTTCTCTCTGGAGCAGATGGGACTTAAACTCAGGCCTTCCAGGTTCAGTGGCAGGGACTGTCCCACAAGAGCTCTCGATGATCCAACACTATTATTTATTAATTTACTTTATTACCTGAAGCAACATTTGGATGGTGGCATTGACAAACATTGCTTTAATCATTTCTCCTCGAGCTTTCCATAAGTAGATGAAGATTCTAGGTAATGCAAGATGGAGGATGGGAAAAATTGTAAGAGCTGTTCCTTTTTTGAGGTAGTTTTAGATGTTGGAGGAGATTTCCTTGAATTCCAGGAGCAGCAATTACTGTTTTATATGCTATTGCATCAATTTGGAACTTTAGGGAAAAAAGTCAAAACAACTGCAATTTAAAAGGAAGAAAGTCAGACAAAAGGCAGCAAGAACACAGTCAGTGAGGGGGTGAGAGAAATCCACACTGCTCACTGACACAACAGTGAATCTGCACAGTTACTGTCTTTGCTATTTGTGTTCATGTATTCCTAGATATCGGAATGTGTCTAGGAAAAATGAACAAACAGCGAAATTCGCAGCTGACCTTGGAGGAACCTGTGTGGGAGAGTTCACAGCGCAGGAACAACTAAGTGCATAATTTTTAACGTGTAACCTTTCTGTAAGTCTGTAGTAGTGAATAGAGTGGGTTCTTTTTTGATTCTATGTTTTATTGAAATCTGTCTCTTATTAAATTTTAAAAATATATATCATAAGTACTAAGTTAGCCTGGAGCACTGTTTTTATAGAGCAAAAACACGGTGCTATTTTCTGGGTCTGTAGATTGTGAAGGAGCATTTAGTACAGCGATATACTATTCCTGTTGGAAGTGGGAGTTTAGGGAGAGTTTCCATGTTACGGATGATTATGTTTGCAGTAAGTGTGTTTGGTTGCGAATCCTACCATATCACATGGATCGGTTGGAGCAACAGTGAGAGACAATGAGGAATTACAAGAGCTAGGGGAAGTGAAGGATGGCAGTTATAGGAAGGGAGAAAAGCTGCAGATATAGTCAGGTAGATGGGTTAACTCCAGGAAAGGTAGGAAGGGGTCGGCAGGTAGTAGAGGAGTCTTCTGTGGCTATCCCCATTTCAAACTAGTATGCTGTCTTGAAAAATGTAAGGAGTGATAGACTCAGGGGAATGTAGCATGAACAGCAAAGTTTCTGGTATCGAGACAGGCTTTAATGTAATGAGGAGTATGTTGGGCTTCAAGCAATTGATTGTGATAGGGGACTCTCCAGTCAGAGGCAGACAGACGTTTCTGCAGCCAGCAGCAAAAAATCAGAATGGTGTTTTGCCTCCCTGGTGCCAGGATCAAGGATATCTTGGAGAGGGTGCAGAATGTTCTCAAAGGGGAGAGAGACCAGCAGGATGTCATTGTACACATTGGAATCAATGACATGGGAAGGCAAAAGGATGAGATTCTGAAGGGAGAAGAGAGAATGTTAGGCAGAAATTTAAAAAGGAGGTCCTCAAGGGTAGTAATGGATTACTCCCAGTGCTACGAGCTACTGAGGGTAGGAATAGGAGAATAGAGCAAATGAATGCGTGGCTGAGGAGCTGGTGCATGGGAGAAAGGTTCACATTTTTGGATCATTGGGATCTCTACTGGGATCTCCAGTACAAGAAGGATGGGTTGGAAGGGGATTAATATATGGGCAGAGAGATTTGCTAGAGCTGCTCAGGAGGATTTAACCTAGTAAGATGGCCAGTGGGGGGAGCCCAGGGAAATAGTGAGAAAAGAGATCAATCGGAGACGTGTGCAGTTGGGAAAGGGAGCGAGTCAAACAGGCAGGGCATTTACTTCAATGCAAGAAGCCTAGCAGGTTAGGAACATGGAAGTGGAATATCATAGCAATTACAGAAACATGGCTCAAGGATAGACAGGGCTGGCAGCTTAATGTTCCAGGATACAATTACTATAGGAAGGATAGAAAGGGGGGCAAAAGAGGAGAGGGAGTGGTGTTTTTGATAAGGGATAGTATTACTGCTGTACTTAGAGACGATATTCCTAGGAATACATCCAGGGAGATTATTTGGGTGGAATTGAAAAATAAGAAAGGGATGATCACCTTATTGGGATTGCATTATAGACTCCCTAAAAATTGAGAAACAAATTTGTGAGGACATTTCAGTTATCTCTGAGATTCATAGGGTGGTTATGGTAGGGGATTGTAACTTTCCAAGCGTAGACTGGGACTGCCATAGTGTTGAGGGTTTAGAGGAATTCGTTAAGTGGGTACAAGAAAATTTTCTGATTCAGTATGTGGATGTTCCCACTATAGAACATACAAACCTTGACCTACTCTTGGGAAATAAGGCAGGGCAAGTGACTGAGGTATCAATGGGGGAGCACTTTTGGGCTAACGACTATAATTCTATTAGTTTATAACAGTGATGGAAAAGGGTAGACCTGATGTAAAAGTTGAAGTTCTAAATTGTGGGTGGCACGGTGGCACAGTGGTTAGCACTGCTGCCTCACAGCGCCTGAGACCCGGGTTCAATTCCCGCCTCAGGCGACTGACTGTGTGGAGTTTGCACGTTCTCCCCGTGTCTGCATGGGTTTCCTCCGGGTGCTCCGGTTTCCTCCCACAGTCTAAAGATGTGCAGGTCAGGTGAATTGGCCATGCTAAATTGCCTGTAGTGTTAGGTAAGGAGTAAATGTAGGGGTATGGATGGGTGGCGCTTCGGCGGGTCGGTGTGGACTTGTTGGGCCGAAGGGCCTGTTTCCACACTGTAATGTAATGTAATCTAATCTAAATTGGAGGAAGGCTAATTTTGACAGTATTAGGCAAGAACTTTCAAAGGCTGATTGGGGACAGAAGTTCGCAGGTCAAAGGATGGCTGGAAAATTGGAAGCCTTCAAAAATGAGATAATGAGAGTCCAGAGACAGTATATTCCTGTTTGGGTGAAAGGCTGATAGGTGCAGGGAATGCTAGATGACGAGAGAAATTGAGATTTTGGTTATGAAAAAATGGAAGCATGTGTCAGGTTTAGATAGGAGAGATCAAAAGAATCCTTAGAAGAGTAAAAAGGCAGTAGGAGTATACTTAAGAGGGAAATCAGAAGGGCAAAAAGGGGATAATGAGGTAGCTTTGGCAAATAGAGTTAAGGAGAATCCAAAGGGGTTTTACAAATACATTAAGGATAAAAGGGTAACTAGGGAGAAAATAGGGCCCCTCAAAGATCAGCAAGGCAGCCTATGTGTTGAGCTGCAAGAGATGGGGGAGATACCAAATGATTACTTTGCATCAGTGTTTACTGTGGAAAAGGACATGGAAGATATAGAATGTGGGGAAATAGATGGTTATATCTTGAAAATTGTCCACATTACAGAGGAGGAGGAGGTGCTGAATATCTTAATGCATAAAAGTGGATAGATCCCAGGACCTGATCAGGTGTACCCTAGAACTCTGCGGGAATTTAGGCAAGTGATTGCTGGGCCCCTTGCTGAGACATTTGTACACCAATAGTCACAGGTGAGGTGCAAGAAACCTGGAGATTGGCTAATGTGGTGCCACTGTTTAAGAAAAGCAGTAAGGAAAAGCCAGGGAACTATAGATTGGTGAGCCTGACATCGGTGGTGGGCAAGTTGTTGGAGGGAATCCTGACGGGCAGGATTTACATGTTTTTGGAAAGACAAGGACTGATTAGGGATAGTCAGTACGGCTTTGTGCATGGGAAATCATGTTTCACAAACTTTATTGAATCTTTTGAACAAGTAATGGCTGAGGGCAGAGCAGTGGACATGATCTATATAGTCATCAGTAAGGCATTCGACAAGTTTCCTCATGGGATCTGGTTCACAATTTAGATCTCATGGAATACATTTAGGAGCAGCCATTTGGATACAGAACTGGCTCAAAGGTAGAAGACAGAGGTTGATGGTGGAGGGTTGCTTTTCAGACTGGAGACCACCAGTGTGCCACAAGGATCAGTGCTGGGTCTACTACTTTTCATCATTTGTATAATTGACTTGGATGTGAACCTAGGAGATATAGTTAGTAAGTTTGCAGATGACATCAAAATTGGAGGTGTAGTGGACAGTGAAGAAGATTACCTCAGATTACAAAGGGATCTTGATCAGATGGGCCAACGGGCTGAGAAGTGGCAGATGGAGTTGAATTTAGATAAGTGCAAGGTGCTGCATTTTGGAAAAGCAAATCAGAGCAAGACTTACACACTTCATGGTAAGGTCCTAGGGAGTTTTGCTGAACAAAGAGACCTTGGAGTGCAGGTTCATAGTTCCTTGAGAGTTGCAGGTGGAAAGGATCGTGAAGAAGGTATTTGGTATGCTTCCCTTTATTGGTCAGAGCATTGAGTATACAAAATTGGGAGGTTATGTTGCATCTGTACAGGACATTGGTTAGGTCACTTTGGAATATCGTATGCAATTCTGGTCTCCCTCCTATCGGAAGGATGTTGTGAAACGTGAAATGGTTCAGAAAAGACTTTCAATGATGTTGCCAAGGTTGGAGGATTTGAGCAATAGAGAGAGGCTGAATAGGCTGGGGCTGTTTTCCCTGTAGTGTCGGAGGCTGAAGAGTGGCCTTTATAGAGGTTTATCAAGTCATGAGGAGCATGGATAGGATAAACAGACAAGGTCTTTTTCCTGCTGTTGGGGAGTCCAGAACTAGAGGGCATAGGTTTAGGGTGAGAGGGGAAAGATATAAAAGGGATCTAAGGGATAACTTCTTCACACAGAGGGTGGTGCATGTATGGAATAAGCTGCCAGAGGAAGTGGTGGAGGCTGGTTTCATTTAAAAGGCATCTGGATGGGTATATGAATAAGAAGAGTTTAAAGGAACATGGACCAAGTGCTGGCAAATAGGACTAGATTAGTTTAGGATAACTGGTCAGCATGGACAAGTTGGACTGAAAGGTCTGTTTCTGTGCTGTATATCTCTCTGACTCCACGACTCTTGGTTGTGTTAACTATTATAAAATTGTGGAATGATATTGTGCTTTCCTTGCCAAAAATGGAAATGTGTTCACCTATAATAGAAACATTACACCAAAAGTCTTCTAAGAATATGTATTTGTAGTTAAGCTTGTTAGGGAGCAAAACTATTTAAAGCAATATGGTCCTAACATTTAATTGACTGTGCTGTTATCCTAATATAATTAACAATATTGTTCTATAAAAAAGGAAGATTCAATTATTTGTAGGTTAAATCTTGAGAAAAATGCATCTGCCTTCTTTGGGAGAATCTGCTGGTTAAAAGTTGCTAATACTTTTCCAGGCGCATTCTCTTTTTAATGGATATTTTAATTAATCTGTTCAGACATACCTTTGGAGAACTTGAACCAGGCCTTCTAACCAGAGGTAGGGACACTACACTGCATCACAAGACACCTAATAAATACCCGTCTTTGGTTTTGAGAATTTGCTTTAACATGAAGTTTCGATTAACAAGAGCATATATTGGTAAACTAGGCATGAGGCACAATGCAGTTGATTCAAAGCACCAATGATTTTGTGATGATTAAACTGATTCACTAAATAGGAAGAATTGATCTCCATGTCCAATTTTCCAATTTACATTTCTATCTCAGAAAGAATCTTAACCAAGTTGGCAGCTTTACAAATTTAATCTTATGAGTCCCTAATGTAGTGTAACATTGACAAAAATTTTGAGTGTCACAGAATAATCAGGTATATTCAAAAACATACGCTTGACTAATTTAATCGAATTTTTCCTTTAGTCACAGTATATGCAAAGGAATCTTGTGAAATAGCTATTCTGAAGCTAATTCCAAAATGACATTTGAGTAACTGCCTTTGAAATCAAGGATACATTTGACTATGCATGATGCCAAGGAGTCTGAGCAAAATTACGGTCAGTGGGAATTAGAGGGAAAACTATCTGTTGGTTGGATTCATGGAGTTACAGGGATAGGTGAGGGGGCTGGGTCAGGGTGGAATGTTCTTCAGAGGATTGGTCTGGGCCTCTTGCAGCATTGTAGGGATTCTCTAGTTCTGAAGTGATGACCTACTCCTCTTCCTCAGGATGTAAATAAAGATAAAAGCATGAAAGGTAAGGTGAGACAGGCAAAACGAATAGCATTCTGGCTTGTAAAATGATGTAAATGGCCACTTGAGAAAAATTGGCAATATCATTTTGACATTGATTGTTAAAGTCAGAAATTGACTTCACCTGGACCCCAACCACAGGCCAGAAATATTCAGTATCTGCAGAAATTCAGAACTGAAAAGAGGTCAAGGGACCCGAAACGTTAACTCTGCTTTCTCTGCCCAGATGCTGCCAAACCTGCTGAGGTTCTCCAGCAATTTCTGGTTTCATTTCATGTTTCCAGCATCCATAGGTCTTTGGAGTTTTGTTGCAAAAATACTCAAGGCTGGTTGCAACTTCAAAAAGAAATGCTGTTGGTCGGGGTTTGTGTAGGTGTGAGTGGGTGTGGTTGGGGGGGAGGGGGAGAAAGTTCTTACCTGTTGCAAAACGGTCTCCAGCTTGGTCGCCACGCCGCTGCTTTCCAGGGAGGTTTCTTCGCTCCTTTGGTGAAGGTGGTTGATCTGCTGGGAGAGGCTGTGCAGGTACCAGGCGCTCAGTGAGGCGGCGGCGGCGGCCACAGTGAACATGAGGAAGCCGCTGAGCACCTTGCTGATGCTCGAGCCGGAGTCTGGCCCCCCTTTATTTCCCTTCAAGCCTCTCTTCGCCACGTCGTCCTGGTTGGAGTGAGACCCCCGGTCAGGGTGGCTTTTATTTCTTTGCTTTACAGAAGACATGTCTGTCATGAAGCAGCAACTGTCCAATCTCCAGGCGAACCAGCTGCTTTTCCAGTGTCTGGGAGTCGGTGCTGCCCTGGAATGCACTCTCTGCCGGCTGCACTCAACAGGAGGTACACTTCTCGCCAAATTGCTGCTTTCTTCAGCTCCACAAAGTTGCTGATTGAGTTAGATTTTTATTTGTTCTCTTTCTCCAGCGCCTCGGGCTCTCTTTCTTTCTCTCTCCTGCTCTCAGAGAGCTGCAGTGATTTGTTCAGGACCGGGAACGCGACTGCCACGTACTCGGGGAGGGGAACACGCTCATTGGGATGTGCAGCCCAGTTCAGTTACATCACTTTGCAATTTACCCGCAACTTCACCCTCCACTCCAGACCATCGCTGCAGCTCCTGTGCTGCAGTCTCTCTCCCTACCCACTACTTCATTTTTCTAATAGCGAGCTGCACATTTGACTCGATTGTTTGGTCACAATATAGTTCGGTCACTGAAATAGAGACCCCTGCTCATGCAAATATAATCACCACCACCCCCACCCCCCCCCCCCCCCACCACCTTTCACTGGGAGAGGCGATACCGTGTGTCAAACCCTGTCCGGGGAGATAGGATCAAAACACAGACACAAACTCATACTCTTGCACACTAACACTTGCAAACACACACACACGCTTACACTGCACAAAGATATACACACGCACATTCACATTAACAGCTACACACACATACATCTACTGTATACTCGTGAACACATAGATACACACACAAATACACATAGTCATAAACACACACACAGGTACGCTCAGACACACACAGACATAACCATGCACACATGCAGACACGCGATCCTTCAGTGTGAATGGAGATTTCGTCGCGTTTCTCGGGACTACGCCAGCTGATCCTATTCATATAGCGTTCATATTTCGATCTCTTTTTTTTTTCGCTGCTGTTGCCCTGCCCACACAACGTGGCAGTTTGGCTGCAGAGTCAGAACGCACTCAAGTTTTGGGAGAACAGACACGCGGTGGGACCATCCCGGAGATTCAACAGCCCGTCAACATTTTGAAGTGGCAGTCAGTGAGGGGCGTTACTTCACGCTGTCTTTCCCCGCCATCGACAATAAAACCAGATTCTATTCAAATCTTTCCGCTGCGCAGTACTCGGGGGGGGGGGGGGTCGGGAGTGAATACTGTACAGGTTTCATATTTGGCCTTTCGAGACTCGAGGAATTAGTCATCGTTAAGTAAAACTTCACTTTTTTAAAAAAAAAGTTTCTCTCGTTGTGGCACAGATTTGAGATATGCTGTCTTTCCCTCACATTTATGCTGTTAGTGCGAGGAGCTATAATGATGAGTTACATGAATTTATTTGTATAACGTGTAGTGGATTCGTCACTTTCTCTTCTAAATGACCAGCTTTCCTTTAAGCTTTAATCTCAGCTGAGGGTGTCCCACACGAAAAGACAGAAAAGCGAAGTGTTATTTTTGGTCCTGCCAACAGCAATGGAATCCAGATCCACTGAGAAAGCTTTTAGTCATGGGATTACGAATCTTTATGTGTTTGTAATTATTGTTTCTTCCATATCCCCGGATCATTGTCACACAGAGGAAAGCAGTAATAAGTTTAAATCACAATATTGAATGAGAAATAATCCACAGCATCAGTATTTTGGGGAAATATTGGCAAATCAGATTAAGCAATTATTATGAGCACCAGGCAATTGCCAGGTGAAATCAGCACAGAAAGTCAAAAACCAGAACAGGAAATCTGGGAAAACATTCTGCTGATGTGACAGCATCTGATGACATCAACTTGAAAGATAGATTGTAGCCTGGTTGTGGGTAACTTCTGGCTTGTTGAGGCGGGTTAGTGTGTGGCTGTCTCTTCAGGAGTTCTCATTGGTGGAGAGTTGGCCTGAGGTCACAAGGATAAGCTCTCTTGTTGCTGTCGCGTCACTTCTGTCTCATATCCCTCCCCCACGTCCCCCCATCCCACAACATCCTCCGAATGTTTGTCTCCAGTCAGCACCATGGAAAAAGGATTAACTTTCTACATAGACACCTTTTCAGTGGATAATTATTTTTAAAGCATTTAGATAAAGAGGAATGGGAATAGCTACAATGAGAGGTAGACCAGGATGGTGTGGAGGGAATAATCGCTTCTGAGTGCTGAACAGGGAAAGGAGAGGAAGATGTGTTGAAAGTATGATTGGAACAGATACAGTGGGCAGTGTGCCATGACAACAATCCAGTAAAACTCTTTCATTTTCCACTGTATCTGTTCCAACCATACCTACAAACACACCTTCCTCTCCCTTCCCTGTTCAGCACCCTGAAGCGAATATTCCCTCCATAGCATCCAGGTCCATCTCGCATTGTAGTTATTCCCATTCCTCTTGCACTTTATCTAAATGCAGGAGATGAGAAAACTTGCCTTTTCACTTCCATTCTTTTCAAGGTCTATGACCCAAACACTCCTTCCTGACTTAACAGTAATTTATTTCTAATCCAATTTAGTAAACAGTGTTCTCTTTGCTGTCTCCAATATATTGGGAAGATGAAATTCAGATCGAGTGATTGCTTTGCTGAGGAACTCAGTTCAGACTGTAAGCATGTGAGATTCTGAGCACTTACCATTGCAATTTCCCACTGAAATTACTCACAAACATCTCTGTCCTTCACCTCTAATACTCATTGAATGCTCAATGCCTCACTATTCACACAAGTTCAAGGAACAGTTCCTCCTCTTTCTGGTCGGCCCTTTCCAGCCTGTCAGTTGCAGCATTTAACTTACTGACTTTAAATCTGCTCCCAATGCTCCCGTGTTCTCAGAAAGTTGGTCCTGGTAATTGACAGTGGCTGCGTCAGAGGCATAATGAGTGGAGCAGGTACATTTGATGCTTGGTCACGGGGATCTTCTGTCAGTAAACATCTAGCAATGTAGTCCATACTCCAAGCTTTGTATTATACAAGATTGAGCAATATGTCAAAAATCTTCTATCTACTTGTCTCCATTCTAACTTTCAGAGTTCTGTATGTGTTTCTAAGCATTTTCCTATTTGTTTTCTTTCACTTTTAAGAGCCAGAGGCAAGGACCAATGACAATATCTAAAACCCAAACCAAGCACTAGAAATTAGTAGTTTATCAATCAGCAGGCCATCTCATACCTAAATACAGCCAAAAATAACAGAACATACTGGACAGTACTGAGGTGTGCACACTTTACCAGACCGAAACATATCATAATGACAGGCTTTGTTCTGACAAATGTCCCAAACCTCAAATAAGAATATGTCAATTCTCTCTGTAATGTTGATGAATGTACTTCACATTGTGAGCACAATGTTTTCTCATTTCAGGTTTCTGCAGTATCTGAGTTTTTTTGACCAAACTTGCAAGATGTTTCTGGCTAACCAATAAGTGAGTCAAAGTGACAATAATCCAAGTTGAGACAATCAACACCTGAACAGATAGATCTCAGAAACTGCTTCTTAGCCACAATGCCTTTGAAGTAACTTCTTCCTTGCTAAACTATAACATGTACTCTTTGTAAGTCAAGGAAAAAATGAATACATTTATTGTTAAAAGTGACAAGTAAAAGATCTTGTAGAAACTTTCTTAATAAGAAACATGCTCACTAAGATGTCCTATTTATCTCATTATAACAGTAATGTGGTTGACCCATAACTGTTTCTGAATGCCAATTTAGTCAGTTAAGAAATGATTAAATAAAAATAGGATCAGGGCAGTATAACATTTCACTGCAACTATATTAATAAGCATATTCAAAAGCAGGTGGACAATAAATATATACACATTGATATAATTATGCGACATATATTGAATTATAACAGAAGGAAGAATTCGCATGTATTTTAGAAGAATTCATGAATTGAAGATTCTCAAAGCACTTCACAATCAGTAATGCAACATGAAGATTGACAAATGGTTTCCCACCAGTAACCACTTTAGAATAGGACACAAAGTGACTATTTTCAGGGTGGGTAATTCTACATTTTGAAAAACTACAGATTTATCTTCTAATTAAACTAATTTGGTCTGTAATCCTTTGGTCTATAACTTATCTCTTTTTCATTTTAAAATGATCTCCAACTTTTTCAGATTTTCAACTGTTGCAGCTTTTAAAAATTTCTGTTGGCAAAATTTCCTTAAGCTCTCAAATTTGGTCCTGGGACTTAAATGTTCGGGATGTTTCAGGTTTAATGCAAATAATCATGCTCACTTCTTTAAGAGATTAGCCAACTGAGATTAATCAATCTGCATCTGGATATTCTGTATTTTCAGGTAGATTTTTGAAGACTTATATCATTATGCATTCTTTATGGATTTAAAAATTAGTTCGGAACTTCCTTTTCGATTTGTAAATTAGATCACATAGAATTTATTTTTCAGGCCTGTCACTCATTTTATTTTCAGTGATGTGACTGTGCTCCTGAGGGGAAATCCAAATGAGTAACAAAAATGTTGACTCATTTTTCTTTAAACATCTGAATGATATGTCCCTCTTGTTTGGCCCATCACTTCTACAGACACCCCACTGCTTTTCAATCCTTCAATCTTACGAATGACACCTCACTCTGAAATGATCACCTGTTTTTCTTCATGGTTGAGCGTGTTTCTTTCCACAGATGCTACCAGCTCCATATTTTCAACATTTCCTGAATTTAGTTCAGATTTCCAACATCTGCAGTGTTTTGTACTTATACTTTGTGTGCATCCCACTTCCTCAGATATCCTTATAAAATGGAAGAAGCACAGGGTAACACATTTTGATAAGAAGAAGAAAGAAAGGAAAAGATGGGGGAACATGTTGCTGATGCTGGAAATCTGAAGTAAAATCAAAAATAGATGGAACTATTTGTCAGGTCTGTAGAGAGAGAGAGGTAGAGTTAACATTTCAGGTCTGGGGTCTTCCACTGGAATTAGGAAAAGTTGATTATTTAATATATTTTGACTTGGAGGATATGAAGAACAAAAGGGTATGTCTGTGAAAGGTGAAATGATAAAAGACCAAAATGAGTATCAAGGGAAGAAGGGTCTGTTTCCATGCTGTATTACTCTCTGACTCTGTAGCAAAGGTACTTGAGGAACAACATTTTTAGAGAGCAAGTTTTTTTAATTCATTCATATGATTCATAGGCCAAAAACTTATTGCTTATCCCTAATTGCCCAGAGGGCAGTTAAGAGTCACCCACATTGCTGTGGGTCTGGATTCACATGTAGACCAAACCGGGTAAAGACAGCAGATTTCCCTCTCCAATGGACATTAGTGAACCAGGTGGGGTTTTCCCATGAATCAGCAATGATTCCATGGTCATCATTAGACTCATAATTTCAGATTTTTATTGAATTCAACTTCCATCATCTGCCATGGCTGAACGTTCCCCAAAATTATGGACTATGAGAACAATTCAGGGTCAGATTAAACATGTATTCATCTCGAATTCATGTTATGAAGTTAGAAGTACACAGAATATTTCTTGAGCAGATGCAGAAGAAAGATTCATTATCAGATTTTTTTTAGATGAAATGTTGAGCTGGTAATCACATCCCCGTCCCTGAAGCTTTCAGAAAAGATACTGCGAGATAAACCAAAGACTTTATAGAGTCAGAGAGCTAATGCAGTGTGAATGTAAACACAGATGATCCTTGTAAGTCTATGAAGCGTACAGGTCCTGAGTACAAACTGATGGTTGACATAATCACCAGAATATGCAAACATAACAATACACGTGGAAGTGTGGCCTTCTGTATGCACCAAAGAAATGCTCAGTTTTCAATAATTTTTACATGGCATGTGACAGAAAGGGCCATTGGCAGAAGCAATGTTCTAGATCAAATGCTGTGACTGAACCAAACAAACCATGGATAAGGAGTACCTTCAAACTATATTAAAGGTCATCTGCCATCCTGACACATGAAGTGGTTAACAAACCAGAATCTGACAATGTACACAACAAGGCAAAGAATCAGAAACATATGTTTCACACTGTCAATCTCACAGAAAACACCTATTTCACCACAACATCCAAAGTGTTTTCAAAACTTTACTTAGGTGTTCTCAGAAAACTGGTGGCTTTTCATTATCTGCTCAACACCTATACCCACAACACACATCCAAATGACAGGCAATATTGACAACTGTGGCAATCAGTGGCACAACATCATAACATCTGAACTTATTAGCAAATTACCTACGCATATAGAGATCAGACTCACTTGATATTGTAACTAGTTAAACTACTTTGAAAAAGAAAGAAATGTTGTTTGTATACTTTGCCTTTAAGAGAGCTTTTCTTAAAGGACTCCATGTGCTGTGGCAATGGCAGTTAATCGAGGGTGGTGCTCACCTACCACCCTACCAACCTTCGCATAAACCAAATCATCCGACATTTCCGCCACCTCCAAATGGACCCCACCACCAGGGATATATTTCCCTCCCCACCCCTTTCCGCCTTCCGCAAAGACCGTTCCCTCCGTGACTACCTGGTCAGGTCCATGCACCCCCCAACAACCCACCCTCCTATCCTGGCACCTTCCCTTGCTACCGCGGGAATTGCAAAACCTGCGCCCACACCTCCTCCCTCACCTCCATCCAAGGCTCCAAAGGAGCCTTCCACACCCATCAAAGTTTTACCTGCACATCCACCAATAT
>NC_057732.1:19442051-19476310 GCF_004010195.1 Chiloscyllium plagiosum | reverse complement strand
TACTCTTTGCTACCTTCCCCCACCCTCTTCCCTGACCTATCACCTTCATCCTCATCCTCATTCACCTATTGTACTCTATGCTACTTTCTCCCCACCCGAAGCCTCCTCTCATTTATCTCTCCACCCTTCAGGCTCTCTGCCTGTATTCCTGATGAAGGGCTATTGCCCGAAACATCGATTTTCCTGCTCCTTGAATACTGCCTGAACTGCTGTGCTTTTCCAGCACCACTGTAATCCAGAATCTGGCAGTTAATCTGCTTGGTCTGCATGTCACAAACATAGAGAAATCAGATAAAAACTATTGGAAAAATGAAATAAAAACAAAAAGTGTTGGAGAAACTCAGATGTTCTGAAAGCATCTGTGGATAAACAAAGTTAATGGTTCATGTCCAATTTAATTTCTTCAGGTATTAGTTGGATTATCGTGATATCTTTTTTTCATAACTTGAAATATGCTTTACAGTTAAACTAACCCACAGACTTAATCAATGCCTAGACGAGCAATTGATTTTCAGACCATTATGATGAACATATGGATGGCTCAGTGGTTAGCTCTGTTGCCTCACAACACCAGGGATTTGGGTTTGATTCCAGACTGTGTGGAGTTTGTACGTTCTCCCTGCGTTTACGTGGGTTTCCGCCAAGTGGTTTCCTCCCACAGTCCAAAGATCTGCAAGTTAGGTAATTTGGCCATGCTAAATTATACATAGTGGTCAGGGAGCTATGGGAAATGCAGGGTGACAGGGATGGGGTGGGTCGGGGTAGGATGCTCTTCGGAGGTTTGGCGTGGACTTGTTGGGCTGAATGGCCTCTTCACACTGTAGGCGATTCTATGTAACATAATGCACTCCAAGAAAATGTAGATTCGATGGAGGTTTACACAACGGGATTACATAACAAAAAAAAGGCACGGGTGGGGGGAAAGGACGAGCGAGTGGATTAATTTGTTCTTGCTGAGAATCTGTAAAGATTGACTTTGGCTGCACCTTCATTTTTCGCGGGTCCTCTCATTGTGGAAGGAACAATGCTCTGCCCCGCGAGCCTCGCTCTGGAGGAAGCTTAGCCCCGCGAGTCTCGTTCTGTTCTGGGATCCGGGGAGATCCGCCCCACGAGCTTTGCCCGTCGCCCCGCAAGCCTCGCTCTGAGTTGACGGTTGCGCCACGAGCCTCGTTCTGGGGGGGTGAGTCTGCCCCGCTAGCCTCGTTCTGGTGGTCACATTGCCGGGTAACAGTAATGGACGCTCCGGACTGAGGCGGTGAGGGTGTCGGAGGGAGAGACCGCCTCCGCGACCAAATCACCGCAGTATCCGTCATGAAAGAGGCTCGTTAGTTCCTTCTTCGGAGAAAAGGTGTAAGCGATGGCGGGACTCATCAAGAAGCAGATCCTGAAGCATTTGTCCAGGTGAGTGGGCGGTAAATACGGACAGCTCCGAGCGACCGAGATGTTGTCCTCGGGCCCGCTCGACCCGAGCCAGGGGCTGGGGGTGGGCGGCTGCGGTCCCCGCCTCACGCACGGGCGGCGGTATTTGCCGGATTATTGAACCAACTGGTCCGTTATGTACTGAGGAACCCGTTCTTTACATAAATTGATCACAAAACCTCCCAGAGAACGGATGGGTCGAGGCAGGGCAAAAGTCAGGTTTATAACGAGAGGAATGTACAGGGAGATCGGTCAAATAATTATCGACATCGGAGCGCAGGGGAAAGCTTCTTCTCTTGGTGTTTTATTTCGGAGAAATAAATGACAACCGACAGCCCAAGGGAAGCGGAGAAAACTTTTCCCTCCCAAATTGGATTTGGCGAGAGAGACTGGCGGGTTTTGGTGATTTGTCTTGCGGGCGGCATCGATAAGTTCATGGTCCAATTTACAGATGGGAATCTAGTGTTTCAGACTGTGTTCGTGACACGTCGAGACGGGTGGAAACTGTTCGCTTGGTTCAGATTTTCCAGCTAAGAATGAACTCAGCGTGGCGGAGAGGGAGGGAGAGAATGAGCTTTGTCATTGTGCATGTTTTCCACCTCAGTGAAAATAGACAGCTCAAATGCTGAGCTGAGATTTGGGATCGTACGTTAAATGACCGCTGGAGTTCTGTTGTGAATTGCGTGGGGACAGAAACATCGCACTGATATTTTGCGCTGAACACCCAGTTGGCGCAGACACACGCATCATTGTAGGTGGTGCTGGTTTGAAACTGGATTGCCATGTTTTGCAGATACACCTGTCGGCTGAATAGATGATGTCACACTCAGTTAGGGTTGTACCTTAAATACAACATGCTGAATCATTTGAAGTATTTTCACTTGATTTCAGGGCTTTTGACGTCATGTCAGCTTTTTAACATAGAAGTAGGAAATGTGAACGAAAAATGTAGGATTTACTGCCATCTTGTCATGCGAAACAGTGTGAGGGTGACACAAGTTCGGGTATATTGCCGTCCTTTGATTAGTGAACCAAAAATATTTGAGATTTGGTCAAAGCTGGAAGTGCTGTTAGTGTTACTTTCTCCTAATCCATCATTTTCATTAAAAACCATGAAACAATCTTTATTTTTAAAAATAAGAGATTAAATAGAACAACACGAGAGACGGTGAGCTGCAACACTATTCCAACTGTGGATCTGAAATAAATCTGGAAGAACAAGAGGTGGACATGTAACTACCATATTGTTGAGTGAAGGAAATTTGTCATTGTTACCTCACCAGGCATACTTATGACAATTCACTAATGTAGTTGACTCTTGACTCTGCTCTGAAATGGCCCAGCACACTATTCAGTTGTACTAAACTGGTATAACTTTCACATAGATGCAGTGGCTGAAGAAAAGAATTTAGCATCATTTTCTCAGTGGCAATCAACAGTAGACAGTTAATATTGACATTAAGTACAAATTAATGGTTTAAAAAAGACTTGTGCTTTTTGTTGACCTCTGCTTTGCTTCTGATAAAATGGATGCTTACTCACTTCTTTGAAATGTGTTGTAGTTCCTTCATTGATATTCAGTCAAAATCTTGGACTTCCCTATGAAACAGCACTTGACCACACAATCCAGCGGTTAAAGAAGGAAACTGATCATCACCACCCTCTTGTGGGCCATAAGCAATCACCAGCAATATTCATCATTTAATATTTTAAAGTAGAAAATATTATGATAAAATATTTCAGATCATTTTTAAACTACTAACATATTAGATCTAATCACTATCTTCAAGTTTTTAAGTCACTTCTCTATTAGGTATATTATTGCTTTGGTTTTTCAGGCCTAAATGACTTGGATTTAGCTCACAACACAAGTCTGCCTTTCCTGGGAACTCAGGAGGTAGATTATATTTGAAATTTTGAGTCCTTACTCCTAATTTGAGGATGTTGCTGCCAAATTAAATTGTTGGCCAAATAACTTGGATTGTAACATGCTTGTCTGGGAAGTAGACATTTGGCAGGGCTACATCTACCGTTGAAAGTGTCAGGAAAGCACAAGTGTCAGGAAACCACATAGACCAGCAGCTCATGCAAGTCTAAAACTGTTGGAAATTTTAGTGTAAATATTGCACCAGCGAAAGATGGTCCTGTTCAGAACTGTAACGCATCCTGCAGTAAGCTGCATGAAGGGCAATCACTGACTGAGACAGTGCAGTGACCAATCCCTTGTGACTGGATTCAAATGAGAAAGAAGTTTGCTGTTATCAGTTGAAAATTGAAGGTAGGTAGTTGTTTGCATGCTTGTTTACATATTTTAGTGAGGCCCACCCAAGCACGACTTGAATTTAAATTAAGATCTTTCATGTCCTTTTGGGACCTGTAATTTATGGTTTTATACTTGAACATTCTGCACACCTATTCTTGGTGCCAGGACTGAGTGCACAGCTTTCAGATAGATAGAGGTAGTTTCCAGGGAAAGCAAGTATGCATTTTCCTTCTGATTTAGATTGAGGGACTCCATCTCTTCTAGAATTTCTTAGTGGGGTCAACACTGATAGATGAGGAGGTTAGCCTTGGTCACATAACAGTCTATTCCTGCTGAAGGGCTTATGCCTGAAACGTCGATTCTCCTGCACCTTGAATGCTGCTTGACCTGCTGTGCTTTTCCAGCTCCACACTGTTGACACAACAGTCCACCCAACTTTAACCTTTCCCTTAGATTCAATGTACTGTTTCTCCAAAAAATTTAGGCTGTATGTGCTATATCATTATAATGCTACATCTTTGACAGTGCTCAGGAGGATGTTTCTGTGATTAGTTACCCAATGAAAATTAGTGCAAATCCTTTTATTCAGGCTGAGATTGAAAAGTGGAACCCTGATACTTGTACAGATGTCACATGCCAAACTTTGAGCTCAAAATAACCTTGTCGTCTATCATAACTGTCCTACTTGTCTAGTTAATAGCTCCTTATAATACCTAACGTCTCATAATCCTCTTTGGGCTGAAAACTGAATGATATGGAAAATTTTCCTTCTGGTTTGCATGCTTGGTACAATCCAATACAACGGAAACTTTCTGTGTCTGTTAGTTCTGCAGGATGAGCTGTTCATACTCCAGTTATTGCTTATAGTCCATCCCTCAGCAGGTGGTACAATTTTGGGGAAATGCTATATTATGAAGAAGACTGGTCTTGGTTGCCATATCCAAGCAAATATAAAGGAGACCTAACTTTGTCGTCATTGCTTCAAAAGAAGATGGTGATGTTCTTGCTTTGGAGTCGGAAAGATATGCATTCAAACCCTATTCAAGACTTGAGTGCTTAATCTAATTTGAATTTGGTAAAGTACAGAGGAAGTGATGTACTATTGGATGTGCTGTCTTTGAGTTTAAACATTAAAGAGAGACCGTATCTACATTTTGACTTGGATAGTAGGGAGATCCTCAAGCATTCCTTTTTTTAAAAAAAAAGGAAGTTCTCCTGGGGTCTGGGCAATACTTCACACCCTGAAACTGATGGGCTAGTCATTTGCCCTATTTCTGTGGGTGTTTGTTGTGAGCAAACTAGTTTGTATACTTGTCTACAAAACAATACACTTAAATCATTCACAGTCAACAAAATATGTTAAGTGTATTGTTTTGTAGTCTGTTGGTGAGCAAGGAATCCTATATAAATGTCACATTATTTAAAACAAGTAGGCAATATAGGAGGCTTTGTGCAAATGAGCCATTTGATTGTACTGTGTATGACCAGAAGAGTTAAGGCTTTAGTGCACCTGCATTAGTCAACCCATCTTGCGGTCCTCCGCCTCATCTCAGCCATAATTGGAACCCACAGAGGGATATTCACCCTCGCCCTGCTTGATGTGATCTAAATGCTAGCGACAGTGAAGAGGAATGAAGGATAGAACAATCAGAGGAAAAAATGTGGCAATGCTAAACTACTGAAGTACATCAGCTGATACGTTGAAAACAATAACTAAGTGTAACTTAATAACTGAAAGAAAAATGACACCACTTCAAACGAATTTCTCTTGTGGTGTGCACAGCATGTTAGTTTTCATACTGTTTTGTAGAGATGGACAGCATTTTTGGGTGGATTTGAAATCTGAAGTAGGTCTGATTTTCATAATCTTATATTATTGTTAAAAGGTTTGCCTTATCTTATGTTAGTTCCCTTCCAATTCAGGTGCACTTTGTCCTTCTTACACAGGTCATTCCATTGTTTCCTTGTTGAGAGATTGTATAGTGTTTATGTCAGGGTGAAATTCCCACAAAAGTACCTGTACAGACATATGGACTGTAAAAGTTGTGATCCTCACCACAGCTTTGTTGTGTGATTCTCCTCAAGAAAATCTAGTCTCAATAAATGGAATTGTTCAAACAATAGAGTTGCTGTCTTCACTTAAACTTCCCCAGATGATTTAGGTTTAGTTTCAAAATTTTGCTGTCGTTACTAGACATCACAATGAATTATTTTGAGCTTTACGTTTTTTATTGCTGAAAACATTTGTGTCCCACTTGGAAAAGCCATTGCTCAGATCAACAACATCTCATTCTTGACTTTACCAGAACTGATTGCTTGATGACAACAATGAAGATTGGTTTTTAGTACAATTTGTATCTCTTTTCAATATTTTATTTTGATGGCTATGGTACCGTCCATTTTATTCTGTATCTGGTGGCCAAAAATAGCTACTTTTTTGATAGTCTGGAAGTCACCATGCTTGTTGTGATGTGCTGATACTAACATAGCAGTTGCTGAATTAAAAATTATTTTTTTTTCCTAAGTCCCTGTTCTGTATTGATAATTTGGATTAGCTCAGTGATACAAAAATCATGGCTTCTTCAAATATCACATCAGTTGAATAACGGAGCTGATGTTTTAGTGCAGTTCTTGGACAGTGCCATGTTATCGGAATACTATGCTTATGATGTGATCAGCAGTTTATTGTTCAAGTGAGAAATGTTAAAGATCCAGTAGCCTTATTCTTCGAATACTATATTATTCTGTTTCTGACCTGGCTCTCTTGAGCAATGTGACTATGATCAGTTTAGCTGGCCATTCAGTTGGTTCTTATTTGTAGACTGTCTCGCTCTCTTCTTTTAGTCATTTACATAAGTGATTTGGATGTATAGTTAGTAAGTTTGCAGATGACACCAAAATTGGAGGTGTCGTGGACAGCGAAGAAGGTTACCTCAGATTACAATAGGATCTTGACCAGATGGGCCAGTGGGCTGAGAAGTGGCAGATGGAGTTAAATTCAGATAAATGTGAGGTGCTGCATTTTGGAAAAGCAAATCTTAGCAGGACTTATACACTTAATGGTAAGGTTCTAGGGAGTGTTGCTGAACAAAGACCTTGGAGTGCAGGTTCATAGCTCCTTGAAAGTGGATTCGCAGGTAGATAGGATAGTGAAGAAGGTGTTTGGTATGCTTTCTTTTATTGGTCAGAATATTGAATACAGGAGTAGGGAGGTCATAGAACAATACAGCGCAGAACAGACCCTTTGGCCCTTGATGTTGTGCCGACCTGTGAACTATTCTCAGCTCATCCCCCTATACTATCCCAAAATCATCCTTTATCTAAGGATTGTTTAAATCTCCCTAATGTGGCTGAGTTGACTACATTAGCAGGTAGGGCATTCCACGCCCTTACCACTCTCTGCTTAAAGAACCTGCCTCTGACACATCTGTCTGAAATCTATCCCCTCTCAATTTGTAGTTATGCCCCCTCGTACAAGCTGACGTTATCATCCTAGGAAAAGGTCTTTCATTGTCTACCCTAACCAATCCTCTGTTCATCTCGTATGTCTCTATCCAATGAGAACAGACCCAAGTCTCTCAGCCTTTCCTCATAAGACCTTTCCTCCAGACCAGGCAACGTCCTGGTAAATCTCCTCTACACCCTTTCCAATGCTTCCACATGCTTCCTGTAATGGGGGCGAACAGAACTGTACACAATATTCCAAGTGTAGCCGCACCAGCATCTTGTATAGTTGTAACATGATATTGCGGTTCCGGAACTCAATTACTCTACCAATGAAACCTAACACACCGTATGCCTTCTTAACAGCACTATCCACCTGGGAGGCAACTTTCAGAGATCTATGTACATGGACTCCAAGATCCCTCTGCACATCCACACTACCAAGAATCTTTCCATTGACCCAGTACTCTGCCTTCCTGTTATTCTTCCCAAAGTGCATCACCTCACATTTAGCTGCATTGAACTCCATTTGCCACCTCTCAGCCCAATTCTGCAGTTTATCCAAGTCCCCCTGCAACCTGTAACATTCTTCCAAACTGTCCACTACTCCCCCTGTCGTCTGCAAATTGACTAATCCATCCACCTGTGCCTGCATCTAAATCATTTATAAAAATGACAAACAACAGTGGTCTCAAAACAGATCCTTGTGGCACACCACTAGTAACTGGACTCCAGCTATTTTCCATCAACCACCATTCGCTGCCTTCTTCCAGAAAGCCAGTGTCTAATCCAAACTGCTAAATCACCCTCAGTTCCATGCCTCTGCATTTTCTCCATCAGCCTACCTTGTGGAACCTTATCAAAGGCTTTACTGAAGTCCATGTATACCACATCCACTGCCCTACACTCATCTACATGCTTGGTCACCCTCTCAAAAAAAAACTCAGAGGTTTGTGAGACACGACCTGCCCTTGACGAAACCATGTTGACTATCTGAAATCAAATTGTTGCTTACGAGATGATTAAATGCCTTTCCTCGGACTCAGTTTTTAAAATCCCTGTTCAACGCCGCCTTCTACCCGTCCCAGCTCCCAACCCCATCCAACGCTACCCCCCCTGCTCCCCAACCCTGTCCAACATTGCCCTACCCGCCCCGACCCTGTCTGGGGCAGCCAGACTGTACACCAACAACAAGGCTGCTACTGCAGCTGCTTTTCTGGGGTAAGTCTCCAAATAGCGCGCGCATGCACGCAAGCACAACACAGCCACAGCCCCACACACAACTTTTTGACAGGTTCCATGTTTGTCCTAGAGAGATTATCTGGGGCGGGGGTTTGCGATACACCTCTCTGTAGAACTCCAGGGAAGAGTATGGGGAGAGAGGACGAGAGGTCAGCCATTTAGAGATGGTGCCTGTTTAATCACTGTCAACAAAAGACGCGATCACTGTTGGAAGCAGGTCTTTGATGTAATGTTTCTATCGGGACCTCGAGAACTCCTTTGGATAATCCAATTTTCGGATAATTGGTATTTGGATAATCTAGGTTCCTCTGTACTCCACTCCTGATGAAGAGGTGACACCTCGAACGCCAGTGCTTCCAAATAAACCTGTTGGACTATAACCTGGTATTGTGTGGTTTTTAACTTTGTCCACCCTACCTCCAACCCATGACTAAATAAGTTAGAAATTGTACCTATACTTAATAAAGGATATTAAACTGATTACCACAGCTGGGTTGTGAGATTTGTTTCTGATTTGCTGATGTGAGTTTCATTCATTCATTCATTCAATTTCACATGACAACAGTGTTAAAAGGCATTTAACAAGTATATACTAATTGGGGAAACTGTTTGGTTTTTTGTAATCTATTCCGTTCCTGGAGATCGTTGGTAAGGGCTGAATTAATATTATAATGTTTGTGGAGACTTGATGGGGATGGTATTGTTTAGGATATTGACACCTAATTCAAAGGTAGCTTTTGATGTAGAAACCGGCATGATCGAGGTTTAAGGTGAATGGGTTGAAAGGGATGTTTTAATTTTAGGTTGTATTGTAATAGTAAAATATACTACAAAACACAGTTTTATGAATAAAACTTGTAGTAAACAATGGATTAGTAAATGGTTATGAATAAATGAAAGGGAACCCAGTAATAATGAACATAGCAAGCTGGTGGGTGAATTAGTAAAGAGAACGTAAAACATTATCTCACATCAGTCCCTAGCATGCTTGTCTGGAAGAGTGTGACAAGTGAAAAGATTGTCATTCCTACACTGAAATTTAATTTACTCCACATGATGCAATGGAGAGCCACCAGATACAGCAGGAGGTTTATTTTAGTTGGTGCTTAAAGTAATGAGTGTGACCTGATATCCACTTGGGTCAAACATGTGTCATCAGTTCTGAAAGCAGCATAAACCTGCTTCTTTGTTTCAAAAGAGTTGTGTTTCTGGTGCTCACGTTTATATTGAAAGTTAATTGCATCTGATTTTTTTAAACAATAAGAGGTAGAGGAAAGACTTCAATAATAAAGTGAGCTGAGAGAAGGTCAGGCAGCATGATAGTACATTGCACTAGTACAGTATGGAATGATATACTGCAAGATCTTCATTCCAGTTCTAGCTGTGGTGATATGTTTTTGTAATTCGGATTTCAGGCATATTGTCAAACCATATTGAGGGTTATTTTGGACTGGTGGGGGAAAGGAAAATATTTTGTTTTAACATTTGGAGAAACAGTGGGGTGATGGAGATTTTTGTGGTTGCGCTCCTGAGAAAGAAAAATGAATGGAAAATGTTACGACCTGGTGGTAAACCCTCCTGCTAAGTTAACCAAACACACAGAAAGGCTCATCTTATCTCGTAATCTGTTAAAGTATGAGGGACAGAGAACTACCCAAATTCCACTGTTGAACAAAAATATCAATTTTATCCTTTAATGCTAAAAGTGAACATTAAACAACTATTTACAACACGAAGCCTCCATTCTCTTAAATATTGGTGATCTAATTCCAACTCAATAACAATATACCTATCCAATAAAGCCCATATTAAATTTACAAGAACTTAATTTTCAAAACCAGAGAGCGGCTGTTGTCTCTGGTGTCGATCTTCCTCTGTTTGTACATCTCCCTGGGTCACCTTCGGTCTTCTGCTGTAAAGATGTTTCATATGAAAAAGGTACCTTTGTCAGAGAATGTGGTGAATAGTAGTCTTTCAATGGCAGTTGGTGCTTTTTGTGGCCAATTGTCCAAAATTCCGGGTTTTTTTGTAATACCCCAAACGTCAGATTTTCTCATTGGTTTGATGTTGTCAAAACAGTAAAATTCAAATTCAGTTGGGTTTTAGTATCTTGGGGCACAATTTAAACTGGTTAAATTTGAACTGCTGTGAAAACAACTGAGGTATCTAGGTTACATCTTTTTATTTTCCAGCACACTGTGACTGCTAGTCAGTCACATGACAGTTGCATGCCAGCTTTCAGCTTTCACTCTCTGTTAAAGGTACAGTACACACCTTCAACTTCATAACAAAAAGAAGGCAGAAGAATCAAATTACAATTGAATAACTTTGAAAGATCTTAACGGTGCTAATCGAAACAGTACATTAAAGTTTTGCATTTTGGCAAAGCTGGAGCAAATTATTTTTGTTTTTGAACCAACTTAGCCATGTGAGAGAGAGATATGAAATAAAAGCAGAAAATGCAGAACAGAAATGCAGATAGAAAATCAGTCAGGTAGAGTTGCCATTTCAGCTCCGTGATGTTTCATCATGGGCACAGCTTATGAGGAGGAGCAGAACAAAAGAGCAAAGAATTGTTGATGGAGGCCATAATTCATTATAAATAGAAAAGTCAGAATAAGTTCTATTCTGTTTCAAAATAATCACTGCACAAAATACACTTTGGTAACAAAGGTCATTCTTTTTTCATTTCCTTCATCTCCCAAATGAAGTTCAAGGAAAGAACCATGAGCAATTGAATCCATTAGCTTAAGATCTAACCTTCAATTTTACTTCATACTGGCAATTAAGCTAACTAGTACTGTACATACTGTAAGCGTTTAAGAGTAATAAAGGCATAGGGAAATGCTGCACAGAAACAGACCCTTCAGTCCAACTCGCCATGGCAACTAGATATCCTAAATAAATCTAGTCCCATTTACCAGTATTTGGTCCATACTCCTCTAAACTATTCATATACACATCCAGATGCATTTTAACTGTTGCAATTGTACCAGCCTCCACCACTTCCTCTGGCAGCTCATTCCATACATGAACCACCCTCCGCATGAAATAGTTGCCCCTTGGGTGCCTGTTAAATCATTCCCACCCATCTTTAAACTGTGCCCTCTAATTTTGGACTTTCCCACCCTGGAGAAAATACCTTGTCTATTTTACCTATCCATGCCCTTCCTGACCTTCTAAACCTCTGTAAGGTTACCCTTCAGTCTCCAATGCGCCAGGGAAATAGCCCCAGCTTATTCAACCTCTTCCTGTAGCTCAAATCCTTCAACCCTGGCAATGTTCTTGTAAATCTTTTCTGAACCCTTTCAAGTTTTACAACATTCTTCCTGTAGCAGGAGGACCAGAACTGAATACAGTATTCTAATAATGGCCTAACCAATGTCCTGTACAGCTGCAACATGACCTACCTACTCCTATATTCAATATACTGACCAAAATAACTTCATTGAGTTTTTTGAAAAAGTAACAAAGAGGATTGATGAGGGCAGAGCAGTGGATGTGATCCTCATGGATTTCAGCAAGGCATTTTGACAAGGTTCCTTATGATACACTTAGTCAGCAAGGTTAGATCACACAGAATAGAGGGCGAACTCGCTATTTGGATGCAGAACTGACTCGAAGGTAGAAGACTGAGGGTGGAAGTGGAGAGTTGCTTTTCAGACAGGGGACTTAGACCAGGATTGGAGCTGGGTTCATGCTTTTTGTCATTTATATAAATGATTTGGATGTGAACATAGGAGGTAGGGTTAATAAGTTGGCAGGTGACACCAAAATTGGAGGTGTAGCAGACAGTGATGAAGGTTACTTCCGAGTACAATGGGATCTTGATCAGATGGGTCAATGAGTCGAGGAGTGGCAGATGGAGTTTAATTTAGATAAATGTGAGGTACTGCATTTTGGATGACACCAAAATTGGAGGTGTAGCAGACAGTGATGAAGGTTACTTCCGAGTACAATGGGATCTTGATCAGATGGGATCAGATGCTGATCAAAGAGACCATGGAGAGCAGGTCCACAGTTCCTTAAAACTTCCTTAGTGAAGAAGGTGTTTGCTTTTGCAATCCAGCATTCATTTTCACTTCAGAAATTTGGATTGACAACTTCTACAGTATTTGACTTGTTTAGGGTCTAGTATTTGCTGAAAAAAGTTTAAGTGCTGGAAGGTCTGGGACTGATTTGACAACAGAACTTTCGTGGTTCTGCAAAGCTGTGTATGATCTCAACATGAGTCAAGAGTGAGCTGAGTGAGAGTGCTACCGTACCCCAGCCCCTCCCCACTCCCTTTTTATCTCACCACCACCTTGGCTCAAGCCTCATTCCTGATGAAGGTCTTTTGCCCTAAACATTGATTCTCCTGTTCCTTGGATGCTGCCTGACCTGCTGCGCTTTTTCAGCATCACTCTCTAAACGCTAATCACCAGCATCGGCAGTCTCACTTTCACCTATACTCTCAACATGGCCTACTCACTCATCTGTTGTCAAAGCCCATTCGTTAATTAATTCTTGCTAGAATTGGGGAGATTGTGATGTGATTTGCTAGATGTTTAAACGAGTTAAGGATATAATTGATTTAAGTGGCCCTTAATGAGGGGATTAGATATAATTTGAAATGTAAGGGATTTAAATCACAATGCACAAAGTGCATTTTTATCCAGTGCTGTGGAATGTACTGCTTGAGTTGATGGCTGAAGGAGACCACAGCGACACAGTGTTGAAAATATACTGGTTGAAAGAAGAAAGAATGATAGAATATAAGTGAGTACGTGTAATCATAAATACTGCTCATTTAGAGGTTAATACTGATTTGCACTTCATGCGCTGAGCTGCTGATTTGTGTGTTGTAAATTTCATGTAACTAAACAAACAAGGAAATAACTATCTTTCAAGTGCATATGCCTTTTAATAACAGTCACTATAATCTTACTGGGGCTGCTATGTCATCATTATAGAGATGACCAGTATTGGTTTAACCTGGGGATCACCATGCCACAGGTGAGGGGAGAGTTTGAAAAGGTGAATCCATCACAGTATCCTCCACTGACGCAGGGACTGAATGCATGCTGTTCACACCATAGAATCCTTACACTTTGTAAACAGGCCATTGAGCCCATCAAATTTACATCCACCCTCCAAACAACATCCCATCCAAATCCACTCCCTTACCCTATCCCATAGCTAATCCACTTAGCCTGAACATCCCTGGACATAATGGGTAACTTAACATGGTCAATTTATCTAATCTGCACAACTTTGAACTGTGGGGGGGGAAACAGACATGCAGAGAATGTGCAAACCCCACACACAGTCCCTTGAGGGTGAAATGAACCAGAGTCCCTGGCATTGAGAGGCAGCAGTGCTAACCACTGAGCCACCGTGCAGCCCATAATGCATTACTCTGCTTTGCAAACAGCCATGCAGCCAACTGAGCCAATCAACCTCCTATTTTTTGAATATTTGGTTTGTAACTATAGGGCACTTCGAATAGTTGGGGCTATTTCAACATTAGTTGCTGTAATGCCCATTTCAAAGTGATAAAGCATGACATTTTGGCAGGCCTTCCATTAGCTATGTTTGAATAGCATGAGACACTTCTGTGTGATTCCATTTCCATTTGGCAGTTGGTCATTTTGACTTTTATTTGCTATTTTCAAAATTTTCATTTGTTTAAAAGTTAGACTCCTTGTTTGTGCTGAATTAACCAATTTTAGTGATGCTCTACCAATGATAAAACTACTTTGGATTTCTTTTCTTGATCATTTCAGTCACTGCTGGTTAAGGTTGACAGAAGTGCAATGTTAGCTGCGGACTGGGAATAGGACCTAAGATTCAGAATTTTGAAGATCTATCATTATTCAAGGAGGGCATTTAAGTGCCTCCATGTTCTTGAATGCATTTCAGACCTATTTGCAGTTATATAGCACCTCTTCCTCAGGACGATCTAAATAATGTCACATCTACTTAATTATTTTTTGCTGTCATCGTTGTTTTGAAAGTCAACATGTGGGCAGTTTTCCACACGGCAGGGAACAGCACTGATAAGAGTGATGAGGAAAACTGCTTGCATTAGTAAATCTTCCCTTCAGTTGGTGCTATGGTATTGTTTCCACGCTTCTGACCAGGCAGGCCTAGTCTCTCTAACATATAATTGAAAAGACGGGATCTTTTGACAAGGCAGTGTTTCTTCAGCTCTACACTGAAATATTAACCAAGATTATGTGGTCACCATATATAATACCTTTTGTTCTGAAACCACCTTTTTTTGTCTTAAGTTGAAACAATACATTTTAATTAACAGTATAACATTACCCATATCATGAGTAAATCATTTTTATGTAGTTTTGCCAACTGCAGTTAACGGAATTTTAAATGAAAGGACAGTAATAAACTATTTGGTGTGATCCTAAATTTCTAGCTCCCTCACATTTGGGGTATAATTATAATTTAATCGGTGCTGTCACACAGTCTTCAATTAAGCAATTCAACTTCATTTTCTTTCAAAACTGCCAATTTTAAAATATACTAGTACTGCTGTGGATGGGAAAATTTAAGCTGTCAGAGATGATTAAAATTGATTGCTTTTAAAATCTCATTTTCTAAATCAAAACAAATGCTGTCATGATTCAGTTGTAGGTTTTTGATTAGATGTTTCTAGTCTAATTTGAGCTGTATGAATAATTATTAAACTTTGACTGTTATAATTTCAAGATTGGAATTATATGAATTTTCTATCCCTGTATTTTCTGTAGTGAAAACTGTAAAGATGTTGAATTTGGAAGAGTTGCTTTGTAGCTATGGAGAGTAATTTGAGGCAGTGATATCCCACTGAATTTCTACATTGCACACATGATTTCCTGCCTTAAAAACAGTTTTGAACAAGATGATGTGGGCAGTCAAAATGTGAACTTCTGAGCGAATTTCAGTACTTTCAGTATTATTGACAAGCGGAAATTGTTCATCTAGTGTGTTTGAACTTAAAATGGGAACATTTCGAATATTGTGATACCTAAGTACTGTGTGACACATGCCAAATTTACTCCTATGTGTGTATGTTAGCTGGATGTTAAATGTATACTTTTATAATAAGGTTCTTGTTCTTAGTCAAAGTCCAGAATTTATCTATGTGCAATAAAAAGTGATTGATACCAACGTGTTTAGGTAAGACCATTTTCTTTAACATTTCAAGCAAAATGAATAAATAATGCTGTTGAGAATTAAATGTTAGTGGGTTTTGAGAAGGTTTGTAGCTCAGGTTGAGGTTTTGGATGTAGTTTAGCTCACTGAGCTGGAACATTCGTTTTCAGCTGTTGCGTCACCATACTAGGTAACATCTTCAGTGAGTATCTGGATGAAGCACTGGTGATATAGCCCACTTTCTATTTGTGTGTTTGGGTTTCCTTGGGATGGTGATGTCATTGCCATGGTGACATCATTTCCTATTCTTTTTCTCAGAGGGTGGCAAATGGGATCCAAGTCAATTTGTTTGTTGATAGAGTTCCGGTTGGAATACCGGAATTCTCGTGCGTGTCTATGTTTGGCTTGTCCTAGGATAGATGTGTTGTCCCAGTCGAAGTAGTATCCTTACTCATCTGTATGTAAGGGTATAGTGAGCGTTAGTCATATCTTTTTGTGGCTAGTTGATGTTCTTGTATCTTGGTGGCTAGTTTTCTGCCTGTTTGTCCAACATAGTGTTTGTTACAGTTGTATGGTACTTTGTAAATGACATTAGTTTTGCTTGTTATCTGTATAGGGTCTTTGAAGTTCATTAGGTGCTGTTTTAGTGTGTTGGTGGGTTTGTGGGCTTCCATGATGCCAAGGGGTCAGGGTAGTCTGGCAGTCATTTCTGAGATGTTTTTGATGTAGGTGAGAGTGGCTAGGGTTCCTGGATGTGGTTTGCCTGCTTGTTTGGGTTTATTGCTGAGAAATCGGCGGACTGTGTTCATTGGGTTCCCGTTCTTTTTGAATATGCTGTATAGATGATTTTCCTCTGCTCTGAGTAGTTCCTCTGTGTTGCACTGTGTGATGGCTTATTGAAATAATGTTCTAATGCATCTTCGTTGTGGATGTTGGGATGGTTGCTTCTGTAATTCAATATTTGGTCCATATGTGTTATTTTCCTGATGACGCTGGTTTGAAGTTCTCCATTGGCTGTTCGCTCTACTGCAACATCTAGGAATGGCAATTTGATATTGTTTTCCTTCTCTTTTTAGTGAGTTTTATAGCAGTAAGGGTATTATTGATGGTCTTGAAGGTTTCCTCTAATTTGTTTTGTTTAGTGATGACCAAGGACCCAAAGTTGCCCACAGTAGACTCTGTAAATTCAACCGGAAATTTTGCGCCAAAAGTCTTTACTCACTAATGCAACAAACGATGAATGGACAGACACAGTACAACAAGCCATAGACATTAGACAGCGACAAACACGGAAAATGAAAAAAACTAGACCTGCAGAAAAAAACTAGGCAAATTTACATAAAATAATAACACAGGCAACACAGAAGCATGAATAATAAAATTTATCTGACCGACCCTTAACAGACACTGAAAAAGCCGTCTTAGTAAGAGGATTAAATTACAACTTCCAGGATGCAGACATCGAAGACTTCTTAGTAGCATTAGGGACAACACTGAAAGACAACTAAGTCATGGAAGAAACCCAGCAAACCTTCAGACAGACAGTCACACCAATGTTAAGCAGAAAAAAGGAAGGAAACACTCCATACACAAGAAAGGAGAGCACTAGAAAGACTTTAAAAAAAATTGTTATCCTACGTGCAGACAAAGGACACTTGATAGTCATTTTAAATTAAAGAGACTACATTGAGAAAGTGAACGCACCACTTGCAGATACCAACACTTAGAACAAGTGGCAATAGACTCGATCCCATAACTAGAGAACTGGATCACAGCCCTACTCAACAAACTTCAGAAATGTGGAGAAATTAAATAAGACCGACTTCCAAAAAATGAAACCAGACAAATCCAACACAACAGGCCTCCACGGATTACCTGAATTTCTCAAACTAGGAGACCCCCCTCAGACCCATAGTCTCACTACCTGGAACACCGACTTACAGATTGGCCAGGGAGCTACACCAAAGACTAAAACACTTAGTAGAAGACTCACACTATTCCATCCACTCCCACCCAAGAATTCCTGAACACTATCAAAGATACCAATTTAGAAGAGCATGAAATAATGGTCTCCTTTGACATAACAGCCCTGTTCGCATCCATCAAAATCAACCTGACCAAGGAAACACCAACTGCACTCTTAGAAGAACCCAAGACACGTACACCAAACTCCTCCAACTTCATCAGCAAGGATAATATCGTCAAGCTAGTGGACCTATGCCTTACCACCCACTTCACCTTCAACAGCAAAACCTACAGACAAACCAATGGAACACCCATGGGATCTCTGCCATTAGGGTTCTTAGTGGAGGCAGTAATGCAGAGAGTTGAACAAACAGCTCTGCCAACCATCCAACCCAAACTTTGGGTCTGCTACGTGGATGACACCTTTGTTATCACTAAACAAAACAAATCAGATGAAATCTTCAAGACTGTCAATAATACCCTACTGGCACAAAATTCACTACAGAGGAGGAAAACAACAACAAACTGCCATTCCTTGATGTTACAGACCAAATATTGAACAACAGAAGCAATCATCCCAACATCCACAAATGAAGCTGCACTAGAACATTATTTCAACGAGCCACTATGAGGTGCAGCACAGGAACTATGAAGAGCCGAGGAAAATTACCGATACAGCGTATTCAATAAGAACGGATATCCAATGAACACAGTCTGCCAATTTCTCAGCAGCAAACCCAAACAAGCAGGCAAAACACATCCAGAAATCCTAGCCACTTTCCCCAACATCAAAGACATCTCAGAAATGACTGCCAGACTACTCAGACCCCTTGGCACCATTTTAGCCCACAAACCCACCAACACACTAAAACAGCAGCTAATGAACTTGAAAGATCCTATACAGATAATAAGTAAAACTAATGTCATTTACAAAATACTGTACAAGAACTCTAACAAATACTACTTTGGACAAACAGGCAGAAAACTAGCCACCAGGATAAATGAACATCAACTAGCCAAACATGACCCTCTCTCACTAGTATCTTTACGTACAGATGAGGAAGGACACCACTTTGACTGGGACAACACATCCATCATAAGGACAGCCAAATAGAGACACGTGTGAGAATTCCGAGAAGCATGGCATTCTAACCAGAACTCTATCAACATAAACATTGACTTGGATCCCATTTACCACCCCCTGAGAAAAAAAAGCAGGAAATGACATCACCATAGGAAATGAAGTCACCATGGGAAATTAAAATGCTATTGTTTCTGGGGTATGATTGATGCTGGCTAGGTAGTTTACCTATTTTTCTAGGCAAAAGTGAGGATTGCAGATGCTGGAAATTGGAATGTAGATTAGAGTCTTGCTGGAAAAGCACAGCAGGTCAGGCAGCTTCCGAGGCGCAGGAAAATCGATGTTTCAGGCAAAAGCCCTTCATCAGGACTGAAAGCAAGGAGCCTCCAAGGTGGAGCCTTGATGCCCCCTGCCTTCAGTTCTGATGAAGGGCTTTTGCCCAAAACGTCGATTTTCCTGCTCCTCGGATGCTGCCTGACCTGCTGTGCTTTTCCAGCAACACTCTAATCTACCTATTTTTCTAATCAACCTGTTCAGGCGTTATTACACACCTTGGGAACAGGTGGGACTTGAACACAGACCTCCTTAAAAGTAAGGTTATAAATCTACAGAAAGCACATCAAAGCATTTAATGAAACACAGAATCTTGATTCTTTGGCTGTCGTTACTTCATTTAAACCCCTAAGATTTATGATCCTGTCAATATGCAGAGCATAGATTTTCTTGCTTTGGTATAAGGAGGGCAATTGAGAGTGATTTTAAAAAAAAGCACATAGTAAGTAATGAATAGAGTCATAACAATCTTCAGGAGAAAGGAGATTAGCAACCTAAAAAACAGGGAAATGGCAGATTCAAGTTTAAGTTGGATATATGTAGAGTGATGCTGTTTGAGATGCTCATGTTGTCATACATGACGCAAGATAAGCATCAGGATCCTGTCTAAGTCCTGATGCATGACCTCCATGGTAATTGCCGATAAGTTTCAGACAGTTCTGTGGGCCTCGCCTGGATAGTTACGCAGACATTATTAGAAAGAGAAAACCTAGTCTAACTCCTGGTTAATTATCCAACTGACCCCCTTCTTTTCCACTTCCAAAGTCGCTCTTCTGACACAACACTAACCCTAGACATTACAACCTTTTCCTTCTAGTTCTCTGATTCATGCACTCATCCATTTGCCCATTAATTGACATTTATACTTGACCTTTAAACTCACTGCATGCTAGCCAGTGTTGTAAAATGTGGGTGTGTCCTATTTTTGCCCTGAATCAACAGCACTGAAATGACTGTCCTTCCTGGTGGATTCTGTGCTCCACATTTCTGCTAAAGCTAAGATCAGAAAATCGTCTAAGAAATGTGTAGCAGCATCGTAGATAAAAATTTGAGCAGAGTGGCAATCTGATGATGATCACTTCTTTGGTAGATGATGACCATTATTCTGCTGGCAGATGTGGAAGGGAGTTGGTAGGTTGTGAGAACAGAACATGAAGAGAATGAAAATTCATAAATATATGAAGATTGAAGGATAAGATTGATAAAGTTCTGGCTTTATAAGTGGCTGGTAGTCCTTAAGTTGATACTTGCTGTCAAGATTTGCACATCGAATAAGCTATAGAGCTCTGCTGCATTTGGAATTTTGCTCTGACAAGAACCATAACCCTCAGGAAAGAAAGGAAGGAGATTGGGAGAGGAGGCTGGAAAATAACTTCAACTTATGTTGTTGTGTGTTGTACCAGTCTGTTGTCTCAAGTTCCTGTTGTGTGCATTTATGAATAATTCACAGATTCTGATTTGATGCATTGTTTCCAGTGCATCAAGTAAATAAATGGCGACTTCTTAACCATTTGTTTTTCCTATACAAGAACGTAGAATATAAAGTTTCCACTGTTGAATAATGGTACTTAATGTACAGCTATGCCAAGAATTAATTTGTGACCGGATTTGAATTGTCATAGGTTTATATTAAATAAAGGGCATTTAATAATTCAAATATTGTGTTTTTCCCTTTGGGAGCTGAATGAAATCTAGCTCAAGTAAGGGTGAAATCATTCTTGGTGTCTTGTTACTTGCATCAAGGTGCTCTGCAGATTCCGGCTTGGCAGAAGCTCAAACCACAAACTGCAACTAGCTTGCCAGTAACCCAGTCAATTGGATTTTATTTCTAATGGCTTAGAGCCAGCAGTTTCTATATCTTCACTCAGAATGAATCACCCTCAATTTGAGCAAAAAAACTCAGATGTCTCTGTATAACTTGAAAAAAACTTTATAAATCTCTCCGAGTTATGTTCCTTGGCAAACATGCAATTTTCAGACTGCAATATTGCCAGCTTCTGTCAACAGACAATACTTTGTAGTGAACTGAGGCTTTTGTAAAACAAGTCAGCATACAACATTACCAAAGTGAATTCAGTCTCAGTCTCTCTCCTGCTCGATGGAGTATAATGTGATGTTCACTTTGGCAGGGAGAATGAAAAAGCAGAAAATTACTGAAGTGGAGGACCTTTAGAATTCTGAGATGCAGACAGATCTTGGTTGTTTTTTAAATAAATCACAAAATGTTTGTGTGCATGTGGAGCATTTAGTCAGGGTTAATGGAATGATGTACTTCATTGTGACAGGAATGTTATGCTTCAGTTATGAAGGGCATTTGTGAGACCACATCTCATATACTGGTGTGCAGTTTTCTCTCATTTTGGGAAGGATGCAAATACATTTGAGGTGGTTCTGAGGAGAGTCACCAGATTGATACCTGGAATGAGCTGGTTGTCTTTGAAGAAAAGTTAGATGGACTGGGCTTGTTCCTATTGCAATTTAGAGGAGTGAGGGATGACTTAATTCAAGTGTGTAAGATCCTAAATGGTTTTGGCATGATGTATGGTGAAAAGATGTTTTCTCCTGTGGGATGTATCTGGAACTAGGGTCTTTGTTTTTCAAATTTGGGGATTCCCTTTTAGGACAGAGAGGAGGAGACGACTTTTCCTGAAGTATCTATGCCTTTGCAATCTCCCTCAGAAAGTGGGATCATAGATCCTGAAGGCAGATTGATTGCTTTGTCAAACAAGGATCTGAGATAAATATGAAATAAAATGTACAATAAAACCGAGAACTGCAGACGCTGGAAATCTGAAACAAAAACACAAATTGCTGGAGAAACTCAGTCTGGCAGCATTTGTGGAGAGAAGGCACAGTTAATGCTTTGAGTCCAGTTACCCTTCAGAGTTCTGAAGAACGGTCACTGAATTTGAAATCCCAAGAATCTAAGGTTCTATCTGGGTGAGGTAGGAATGTGGAATTTGAAATTCAACTAAATCAGCCACGATCTTGTTGCATGGTGGAGGGATATTGTGGGACTAAATGACTTATTTTATTATGTTCGTATGTACATTAAATAAGTGCTAAATGTATTTCAGAATCTCTACTTCAATATAAATGCGATTTCGAATATTTGACTGATCAGGTCTGAGTTGATGTATATGTATTGGCCTTCAAGTAGGGAGTCAAATAAAGTTCTGAGAGCTATTTCGGTGTCTTTCCATGTTGTTCATAGTGGGGAAAATTCTAGCATGCATTCTTCTGAACCACCACCTTCCTGTGGCTGAGGAAATCCTACAAGAGATGCACTGTGTCCTTTAGACCTTACAGAGGAACCTTCTGACATGGTCTTTGTTGCCAGGGAAATCCAGGTAAAGTGTGGAAAACACAACCAGGAACTCTTCACTGCATTATCTACCTGTACAAAGCATTCGATCCAGTAAATATCCCAATCTCATAACTTCGTGATGGGATTACTGCAACTGTTTCGATTAGGAGATAAGAAACAGGCACCATCAAAATGTCAATTGTTGAACAAGGCTGTCTAATAGCATGAGGGCTATTTGCGTTTTCTGAGTGTTTATTCAATTCATCAAAGAACTGATACTCTTTGGTGCACGTGAAAAGTTTCAGGGAATTTAGATCTAAAGTTTTAGAGTTTGGAGTTGGCCTTTTAGGACAGGTGAAGCAAATGAGTATTAAATACTATCTAGATAGAAAACTCTTCAACCTCAGTAGGTTCTGTGCCAAAACTAGATTGATCACCATAGACATATATGATCTGCATCGTGGAATAACTTCATATTGTTGCTCACTTCGCACCACATCTGGAGTCTGCTTTTGATCTTTTTATTCATTTGTGGGATGTGAGTATCACTGGCCAGGCCAGCATTTATTACCCATCTTTTATTAACTACATTAATGTGGATTGGAATCCCATGTAGACCACATCAGGTAAGGAAGGCAGTTTCCTTTCCTCATGGACAGACGGGTTTTTACGACAGTTGACAGTGGTCAATGGACATTGACATAGTTAGACTCCTAATTTCCAGGCATTTATTGAAATCAAATTCCACCATCTGCAATAGCAGGATGTAAACCTGGGTCCCCAGAACATTACTAGGGATCTCTAGATTAATATTCTAGCGGTAATCCTCAATTCTTCCCAGAGCGACTCAGCCTGTCCTTGAATATTGAAACAACGTACATTGTCGTAACTGCATAGTGAAATTATTACTTGAACACCAAAAATGGTTGTGTATCACTTGAATTTATCAGCACTACATTTTTGTATGATGTGGCATGTGTTTTCTCACCACTAGAATTAATCTAACAAATGTTAATCGATTAATTGAGCTGTGATTTCGCCAGCTCCTTAACCTTTGTAAAAAAAAAAAATTGGCTGAATGATTTACGGACAAGCTTTGCCAAGATGAAAAGTGCCTGTTTTGTTCAAAATTGGTGATTGTATTCTTTAGTTACTTGGATCAGTGCAGTTCCATCAGCATTCAAGAAGCTTGTCACAATGAAGAACAAATGATCACATTTGAACAGCATCTGCACGTCACCTTAAACACTGATTTCATCCATCATTTACCCAGCCTGTACTTAAAACATAGAACAGTACAGCAGAGGAACTAGTTCTTTCGCCCACCATGTCTGTGTTGACTACAATGCTATTTAAACTATTTCCATCTGGTAAGGGGCACACTCAAAAGCATATCTGAAATTGCTCAGAACTGAAATTCAACAAGGCAAAATCTATAGTGAAGGTAAATTCAATAAACTAAATAACAACTTATATGAAAAAAAAAATTTTGAAAAAGCTTGTTTTTAAATGTTCCAATGTTCTGAATTTTAAGAAAACCTGAGAACACGAGCCAATTGCATGTGTTAACTCTGATTTGCAGCTGTTCTGGGGAAATTCAGGATCAAGAAGCATTGGAAGAGTGAAACTCTCTCCAGATAATGGTTTTATAGGCAACTGCAAATAAACATAAAATTTACCTAAAATCATAGCATCATTTAGATTGTGGAGTCAGGCCATTTGGCCAATTGAGTGCACACCCACCCTCTGAAGAGCATCCCACCCTGATGTATGCGACCCCCCCCCCCCCAATCTTATCCCTGCAATCCTGCATTTCCCATGGTCAATCCACCTGACTTGCACATCTTTTGGCTGTACGAGGAAACTGGAGGCAATCTCTGCAGACGTGGGGAGAACATGCAAACTCCATGCAGACAGCTGCCCGAGGGTGGGATCGAGCCTGGGTCTCTGCCGCTGTGAGGCAACAGTGCTAATCACTGAGCCACCATGCCACCCAAGGTTACCCACACATCTAACTGTATTGGCTGATTTCACAAAGCCAAACCAGTTGCATTTGCTGCCTTTAAAAAAGTTATTGTTTCAAAAAAGTTAAACTCATAGCTGATTTGTTAACAAAGCTATTATACGCTAACTGCCGACATTTGTTCTCAAGCTACCAGAATCTGGCAAATGAACTATTTTTGGCTTCCTAAAGCCACGGAGTAAAGAATTCAACTATTGGCCTTCATTATCCAAGTAGAGGAAATACCTGTACTAGAGAAAATTGAAAAAGGATCCCAAGATTCACTGAATCCCCAGGATGCAGTTAGGAGAGACTGAGTAGAATGGGCCAAAAGGGGCTGTTGTGGCGCAATAGCAGTGTCCCTGCCTCTGGCTCAGGCTTCCCGGGTTCAGGTCCCACTTGTGCCAGACATGTACAATAGCATCTTTGAACAGGGTGATTTTAGAAATATCTAGAATTGGCCAAAATTCTCTAATGCAGAAGAATTAAAGGTAATTTCATAGAAATATAAAATTCTTGGTGTTTGAAAGTGAAGATGTTGAAAACTTATTTCTATTGGGTGCATAATCTAGAACTCGGGATCATAATCTAAGATTAAAAAAATTGGCCACTTTGGACTGAGGTGGGTAATTTTTTCATTCAGTGCATTGTAACTCTTTGAAATTGTCCACTTAGAGCAGTGAGGATGTTCAGTCATTGAGTGCATTTGATGCTGAGATCAATTACCTTTTTATCTCCAGAATTGAGGGGTGGGGAGATGGAACTGGAAAGTAGTTGATGTAAAGGTTCACAATATGTTATTGAATGAAGCAGCAGACCAGATGGAGTCGATAACCTACTTTTCCTCCTTTTTCCTTGTTGCCTTCTGCTGGAGCTGTTCTGTTTTGCAATGCATGTGTTTTAGGCTGTGCTTTTTGCTGTGTACTGGATTAGGTGATGGGACAGTGAAGCACTTGACAGATGGTGACCTCAATTAGAGAGAACCACTCAACTAAGTTCTTCTGTATTTAGTTTAGTAGTTGTGGAAGAAGTGGTATATTTAAGATTTTTACATCACCTGCATTAAAACAAAAGCTTCATAAAGAATATTGTTTCTTGGGGTGCTCTTCATCTGTTAGTTTAGAAACCACATCATTTACGTTGTACTCTAGTAGTAGTTGTAGAACTAAATTATTCCATGAAGGTTGATTGTTGATGATCTTGACCTTGTGCAAGGCAGCATGAGCACCTGTGGTACCTTTGCACTCAATGCTGGTGCCGTGCTGGTAGCAGTCCTCTGAATTGGTGGATATCTGATAGTATCTGTAGGTGTGCATTTCCAAAGTGACGGTTTGTTCTGCACATACAATACATTAACAAGCAAAGAGTTTCCATCACGTAATTGTCGTCTGAGCTCTTGTATAACTAAATCAATAAGGTGAAAATTAAGAGGAAGTAGTGGGAGGGCTGGCTTTGCTCACAAGAGAAATTTGCCTGGTTCAGTTGGCTTGCATCCAGGAGTTGCTCAAAGAACTGTGGGCGTGGAATCTGTGCAATAGGATGAGACAGCTCAAAGTTAAAGGATCAGTTGGAAAATGTATGCACATTGGCAAAATAAAAAAGTGAAATTTAATAGATACGCAAAATATTTCACGTAAGAAGGAAAATAGACAACACATTTTATGAAGTGTTGAATTAGCCAAGGATAAAGCTGAACAAGTGCCACAATACATAACCAATCGTCAATAGGATGTTGAATTACATAATTAAAACAGTAGAACATTAATGGAGATAATGAAGCTGCACAGTGCTCCTCTTAATTTTAGTTGGACATTTAGAAGAAGTAACTGAATGCCAATTAAGTTTATTTTCCTTTTCAGTCGAGCAGTCAGGTGATAGTTGGCAATTATCAGGTCATGAGGATCTTTGTTCAAAACCGAAAGCAACTGATTTCAGTAATTACTGGCATTGGCAGGCATAAGCACTAAAAGTGAATGTTCATATTTCTACCTTACAGGTTTTGCTAGAACCTTGGTTCATGATTTTCCCATATTCACTGTTCTACCAGGTTTTTTTCTATTGATTGCCATTAGTGACAGCAGTTTAATATCTTGTTACTTGCTGACCAGTTTGGACAATAGTGCTGTGGAGTGGTGATAGGACTTAATTGAAAATAATACCATCTGGTGTTGTACCATAAAATGTTAATTTCCATTGAGCTAATTTGAATTTACAAACCATCTTCAAAGATTTAACTTGTGTGAAATGTTGTGTACAATGTGAACACTGCTACATGTCAGAGAAAAAGCAAGAAATACATCTTAATTCTGTTCCCAGCTGTTTGAATGTAGTGCTATCTTACCAATGGCCACATTGGAAACAACAAATTTGGATTAAACTTAGGTTCCAATGGGTAAATAAAAAAAGGTTTAAAGGTTGGCTTGAAATTTTATCAGTACTATGTAAATAATCATTGATTCTCATTGGTTCACGGGACTGAGATATTAGGATAGGTACTAGCTAAAAACCTGAATATGTGGTTTATTCTCTGCCAATTTTGAGTCCACAGTCGAACTGTGCAAGCAAACTGGTAATGTTTGATTTCTTTTAAAAAGAATGATTGATTAATTTTCTTCAGTTGAATAGCAGTTGGGTGCTAAAGGTGAATTTCATTTCTGTACAGAATAAAGCAGGAAAATAAATGTAATAAAATGTTGCTTGTGGTTTCAAACAAAGATGCTTCTGTTCTTGCATTGATTTAGGCAAATTGACTTCAGTTTAATTTTGCTTGCAGCATATTGTATTTCTACTACCTCCACTAATTTGTTCTAATCTTGAAACTCTTAGCAAATTTATGCAAAATCATTAACATTTGATAACTAAAAATTCATGTGCAATTTTTAATACAAGCCCCTTTAAATACTTTGACAGTGACTTGCATCAGAGCTTTGAGTTCTAGACAGATATTGCCTTTTAACAAGTATCTGTCATTTTTCAGTTAGTACATTGTGAATCTCCATCTAAACCATGAGAATAACTAGATTCTGATTTTAATTTTGTAATTAACAGTGGGATTTCAGTGTTGTTGGAAAGATTACAATTTGAACTCTTAACTTTCTTATAGAAGGCGATTAGTGAGCTGGTTCCTTGAACTGTTACAATCCATGTAGTGATGAAATGTCAACAGCATTGTCTAAGTTCTAGGCTTTTGACGCAGTGATAGCAATTGATTATGGTTCCAAGTCAGGGTGCTTTGTGGCTTGGAGGGGAAGTTGGAGATGACTGTGTTCTTATATACCCACTATTGTTGTTCCACATGGTAGAGATTGTGGGTTGCATGTGCTGTGGAAAGAAATGTGGCAGCTGCTGCTGTGCATCTTACAGGTGGTTCATAATTAATGCTACTGCATCCTGGTGGTGAAGGGAGTGGATTTTTAAAATGATGAATATGCACCAATCAAGCAGGCTGCTTTATCCAGGATGGTGTCAAAGCTTTCTGAATGGTACTCATCTAGGCAAGTGGAGAGGATAGCATGACAGTCCTGACTTGTGCTGTGTCTGTGTACAGTTAAGAGATGAATTAGTGTAGAATTCTCAATCTCTGACCCTTTTTGTTTTGTAACAATATTTCTACAACTAGATGAGGAGTGAAAATAGTTGCCTTCTGTTCAGCAGCCTTAGTAGGCACAAGGCAAGTTTGTCCAGATAAAATGTTGTAACTTTTTACTGTAAAAAATCAAGAGTCCATCTTCATGTTTTCTTGAGTTGTAGAAAGAACAAATTTATTACCTGCTAACCCTGAGAAGAAAAATTAAAAAAAGAAATAAAGCAGCCTGCTTATGAATAATAAATTGAACATCACCAGTCATCACCTCTCTCACCTGCCCACCCCTTATGTGCATATACCAATACTAAGGAAGATGAAAGAATATACACTTAAAATGCTTTTAGGTGTCTTTTGATTATAAGGTTTTAACCTGAGGTCAAGGTTGATTTGATTTTTTTGATTGCAGTTGCAAATGTTGCAGTTATATTTAAAGTTCTAAGTCCTCTGCTTCTTTCCAGTTAGCGCTGTCAACTATACCCTTTTCCTACTGGGGGAAGGAGACCCCCCTTAAGCCTTTGCTCAGTTTTTTACATTGTTAATTCCAACTCTTTTGGTAATGGCAGTTGATGTTTCATTTCCAACATGTGAAGATTCTCATGATGCAAAACACATGAGAGATGAGGACATTTCCATGATTCCTATGGGATCTGACTGTCAGAATTGCTATTGGGCTCACCCTGCCTTTGGTCAAATCCGCATCAGTTTTATCAAATTTGGCTAGCCTGTGTTGGTGAGGTGAGCCCTATGGCCATTTTAAGTCAGTGTTTTGGTCCCTTTTTAAAAATCCTTTTCTATCTTTGACAAAGGTGGAGACTACATTGTCAGTGATTCACATGAGAAAGAAACCTACACTGCTGTTTTGATACAGCAGTGAATCTGCACAACCAGTGCCTTTGCTGTATGAGATTAAGTATCTCTGGACATTGGAGTGTGTATAAGAAAAAATTTAACAAGCAACAAAATTCACAGTTGACCTTGGAGGAGCCTGGTGGGAGAACTCTAAGCACAGGAGCAGCTAAGTGCATAACTTTACTGTTCTTTTTGTTGTAAATCTAAAACAGTGAGTAGAGTGGATTCTTTTTTGATCATATGTTTTATTGAGATCTGTCTCTTGATAACATTTTAAAAATATCAAGCATGGGTGCTAGGTTAGCCTGGAGCAGTGTTTCTTTGAGCAGTAAGACTGCTATTTTCTGGGTCTCTAAATTAAGATGCAAAGATGGCCTATAGTAGAGTGATGTGCTCTTTCTGTTGGATGTGGAGATTAGGGAAAGTTTCCATTGTTATTGATGATTATGTCTGCCCTAAGAGTGCTTGGTGGCAAATCCTATTAGATCACATGGATTGGTTCAAGAGGCAGTTAGAGATAATGAGGAATTTACAGGAGCAAGGCAGTGTGATAGATGGCAGTTAAAGAAATGGAGAAAAAAATCGCAGATACAGTCAGGTAGGTGGGTTACTGCCAGGAAAGGTATGAGAGGGAGGCATGAATCTCCTGTGGCTATCCGTGTCTCAAACAAGTATGCAGTTTTGGAAAATGTAGGAGGTGATGGACTCTTAGGGGAACGTAGCACAAACAGCCAAGCTTCTGGCTGGCTCTAATGAAATGAGGGGTGCGTCAGGTTCCAAACGATCCATTGTGATGGGGGACTGTAGTCAGAGGCATAAACAGATGTTTCTGTGGCCAACAGTGAGAAATCAGAATGGTGTGTTGCCTCCATGGTGCCAGGATCAAGGATATGTGGAGTGCAGAATATTCTCAAAGGGAGAGGGGTCAGCAGGAGGTCATTGTACACATTGGAACTAATGACATAGGAAGGAAGAAGGATGAGATTCTGGATGGAAAATATGGGAAGTTAGGCAGGAATTTAAAAAGGATAGTAATATCTGGATTCCTCCTGCTGCTGTGAGCTAAGGGGGGGTAAGAACAGGAGGATAGAGGAGATGAATGCATGGCTGAGGAGCTGGTGCAAGGGAGAAGGGTTCACATTTCTGCATCATGGGAATCTTTTCTGGGGTAGAAGTGACCTGTGTAAGAAGGACAGATTGCACCTGAATCAGAAGGGGACTAATTTACTGACAGGGAACTTTACTAGAGCTGCTCAGGAGGTTTTAAACTAGTAAGCTAGCAGGGGTGGGACTTGAAGATAGTGAGGAAAAAAGATCAGTCTGAAAATGGTACAGTTGGGAAAAGGAGCAAGTCAAGCAGTCAGGGTGGGCAGGAACAAGGCAGAGAACAAGGTGAGGGGCGGGTGGGGGGGGGGCGAATTGGGGCAATCATTTATGGCTGTACAGGACATTGGTTAGGCCAGTTTTGGAATATTGTGTGCAGGTCTGATGTCACTCCTATAGGAAGAATGTTGTGAAACTTGAAAAGGTTCAGAAAAGATTTACAAAAATGTTGCCAGGAGTTAAGCGATAGGGAGAGGCTGAATAGGCTGGGGCTCTTTTTTCTGGAGTGTTGGAGGCTAAAGTTTAATAAAATCATGAAGGGCACAGATAGAATAAATAGACAAGGTATTTTCCCTTGGTTGGGGGAGTCCAGAACTAAGGACATTGGTTTAGGGTGAGGGGAAAAGATTTAAAAGGGACCTGAGGGGCAACTCTTTCATGTAGAGGGCGGTGCATGTATGGACTGAGCAACCAGAGGAAGTGATGGAGGCAGGTTCAAGGCATCTGGATGGGTATATGAATAGGAAGGGTTTAGCGGGATATAGGCCACATGTTGGAAAGTGGGACTAGGTTTATTTAGGATATATGGTCGGCATGGATGAATTAGACGGAAGGGTCTGTTTCCGTGCTGTGCATTTTTATGAATTTATGACGCAGGAATTCTCTAGTATTAAAACAGCTGATAGAATTCTAAGATTAGTGGTCCATATTTTCTATCATCATGATAACCCAGTTAAGTTCCTAGTCAGCAGTGAGGCCAGGATCTTGATGATAGGAGATTCTGAGATGGCAGTGGTATGAAACATCAAGGGGAGCTTTTGAGATTGTCTGTTGCTGGAAATGATTGTTGACCAACACTTGGGTGGTATGCATTTTACTTGCCATTTAGCAGCCCAGGCCTGAGTATTGTCCAGGCCTTGCTACATGCTGGCCTCAACTGATTCAATATTTGAAGAGTTTTGACTGGCACAAATGTTGCACAATTATCAGCAAATGTCTACCTTTCTAAAGTTAGGTCATCACTGAAAAAGCGTTTTTAACGTCGGCCTGGGTTATGTCCTGAAGTATTTAAGTGGAGCTTGCACCAACCGCTCTCTGTCTCAATTATCCAACGTAAAAGTATATTCAAGAGGATACTTTTGTTTAAAGTGATTTCTTCCCCTTTTACACAAAGAATATCTATGACCTCAGGTTCTGTGGATTATTTTTAAATCTCAACAATTTTCATACCAAAGTTGAGATTCTGAAATAGTTTGCTTTCCTGCTCAGCTGTTCAATAACGTCAGTTACAAGAAACACCTAAAAGTAGTTCCATTCCCAGTAGTGAAGAATTTGTTTGCAACCCTGCCTGAGAGAAGATGTAAACCAGCCCATGAAACTGCGACAAGCTGAGAATAAAAAAAGAACATCCTATTCTTAATGACCTGTGTCCACCTGTGGGATCTGCTATGCAATCATTAAGAAAAATGTATTAAAAACTTGAATTTTTCAACTGCCTTAGCAATTTGCGAATGGCACATTTGGGTTTAAAATGGGATTGATAAAAATCGAAGAGAAAAGAATGGTGTATTTAAGATGCTCTAAAACAACACTCAAGGGAAAAGCATGTTCTCTAAAATGAAAATGAGATCACTTCAAAACTAGACTATTAATGAAACAAATCCAAAATGGTCCAGTTTCTAATATAAAATACCTGCCTTGAAGCATAGTTTACAACATACTCGATTTACTTTTTAAATTAGAACACCATAACTTCAGGAAACTTGTGTGTATAAAAAGCTTTGAATTTCTGATCTTCTCTTCACAGTTGCAGTTCATGGCATGCATATTTGTATACAACTTGATACTATCAATTGTTTGATGTAAAAAGTATGCTTTTCATTAAATGGTTATTAATTGTCTGAATCTTGAGTGGCAGCAGTTTTGTGTGCTCAGCACTTATGTATTTGTACATTTCTTCTGAATTTCCAAAAAAGTGTTCAGCATTTCTTGGGGTCTCCATTACAGCGGAGTAGATTCAGGAGAAGAGAGAACTGGGGCTTTCTTCAAATTATGAGCTTCCACAGTCTGGTGAGTATTTCAAGGTCCATTATTTTAGGATATGTGAATGAACGGGTGGTTGATAGGAATTGGATAGATAGGAATTCTGTTCGGGTCATGATCAGTTAAATCAAATCTAGGGTAGTTAATTCCATTCAGGGGATGTGGTTGAGTTGGAGGTGAGGAGAGGTTGTGAGTGCTTGGCAGATGGGTTAAGTTACCAGGTTTGAAACAGTTAAACATTTTCCAGATTAACAATTCAGGCAAATCATACGGATCTACATAATTCTTCATCTCAGTTGGAGGCATTCACACAGGGTACTGGGCAGAGTGGAAATTGCCCATCGAAAATTTAGAACTTTCCAGGCAATTCCTGCATAGATTCATGTGTCCAGGTATCCTAAAGTGCACCTTCCATTGTGCATTTGGTCTCTGCAAATGTGCATATGAGTAGAGGAAACTTCTTCCCTTTTTTCCTTTGATTTTAAAGTTCTCTCTTTTATTTTCAAATCCAACTTTTATGTGAAACACTAATTCATTTCAACATTTTACAGTTAAAATACAAGATTAGTTTTTCCTGCCAAATTTGAGGAGATTCTTTTCATGCACCTGTTAAACTCTTGGAAAGAATACTGTTCTTCACATGCATCATGTTTCTTCCCAATACATGTAAACGTTTTTGGTTCCTTCTGTTTTATTAGTAATGTATTGATCACTTTTTCTGTAGAAGTTGCTACTTTATTAGGATTTGAAGACCACAAGACCTAACTGTAGACAATCAAATTAATTCCAATGTCTGATTGCAGATTTTCTTTTTGGAAGTTCAACTTTTGTTTTAATTCATTACTTTCTAAAAAATGTTGAGGCAGTTAAATTTTGTTCATTTGTTTTTGGGATGTGGGTATCATTGATTAGGCTAATATTTCTTTCTAATTCGTAATTGCTTAAAGGGCAGTTAAGAATCAACCACATTGCTGAGGATCTGGGGTCACATGCCATATAGACAAGATAAGGGTGGCAAACTTCTTTGCCTGAAAGATGTTCATGAATCAGATGAGTTTTTATGACAATGGTTACATGGTTGCCATTAGATCAGCTTTACACTTCAAAATTGTATTGAATTCACATTTTACCATCTGCCATGTTGGGATTCAAACTGTTCAGAAAACATGAGCCTGGGATTCTGAATTACTATTCTAGGGACATTACCACTATGCCCTGCCTCTCCTAAACTTGCGTATTTTCCATTCTGAAATATACCTACTCACTAATTTTTGAGTGTTTCCAGTTATGAATACTGTATAAGTTATGCCTCTATTATCTTGTATTCTCTGTTCCAGTACCTTTGTTCATTAGTCTATTTTTATATGAACAATATACAGGTATCTCAAAAACTGATGCCTGGATTTCAATGAAACTTGCTGCACAAATAGGATCTGGGCCACAGAAAAATTGATTTTTTTTTGTGGATGTCTGGATCCTAGAATTTTTTTTTTGTTATCTGTTAAGATTGGGTTATGGGGCAAATTCGTTTATTTTTAGTTTCTCTTGAGTTGTTTTACTTGGAATAGATAATGGATTGTCTTAGCTGCTGTGGTGAAATTTGCCACAGCTGTCAAAATTAGTACAATGTTCAGAACATTGGCCTGGAGTCCCATCAGCGAGATGGAAGCTCTTAATAAAATGATTTCTTTTACAGCTCTGCAGTTGCAGGGAATCAGATTCTGGATTAGTGGTGCTGGAAGAGCACAGCAGTTCAGGCAGCATCCAAGGAGCTTCAAAATCAACATTTCAGGCAAAAGCCCTTCATCAGGAATAAAGGCAGAGAGCCTGAAGCGTGGAGAGATCAGCTAGAGGAGGGTGGGAGTGGGGAGAAAGTAGCATAGAGTACAATGGGTGAGTGAGGGAGGGGATGACAGTACAGATTGTTGGCTTCGTAGAGCAGTTGATCTTCCGTAATTACACCGGCACCACTCCCCACCTCTTCCTCCGCTACATTGATGACTGCATTGGCGTCACCTCATGCTCCCGCGGGGAGGTTGAGCAATTCATCAACTTCACCAACACATTCCACCCTGACCTTAAATTTACCTGGACCATCTCTGACACCTCCCTCCCCTTCCTGGATCTCTCCATCTCCATTAATGACGACCGACTTGACACTGACATTTTTTTAAAAACCCACCGACTCCCACAGCTACCTGGATGACACCTCTTCCCACCCTACCTCTTGCAAAAATGCCATCCCGTACTCCCAATTCCTCCGCCTCC
>NC_057732.1:19438897-19441330 GCF_004010195.1 Chiloscyllium plagiosum | reverse complement strand
ACCCATTGTACTCTATGCTACTTTCTCCCCACCCCCACACTCTCTAGCTTATCTCTCCACGCTTCAGGCTCACTGCCTTTATTCCTGATGAAGGGCTTTTGCCCGAAATGTCGATTTCAAAGCTCCTTGGATGCTGCCTGAACTGCTGTGCTCTTCCAGCACCACTGATCCAGAATCTGGTTTCCAGCCTCTGCAGTCATTGTTTTTACCTTGTTGCTGGGAATCAACCTGGTAGGAAAAAGCCACAACAAATAGATTAAAAGCTGTAGTAACATTGAGTCAAAACCAGCGCAATAGACAGCCAGTGTATTACCTCTGCTTTTTCTGTTTTTTAGGTTCACCAAGAATCTGTCACCAGATAAAATTAATTTGAGTACTCTGAAAGGTGAAGGTCAGCTGACCAACTTGGAGCTTGATGAAGAAGTATTGCAAAACATGCTGGACCTGCCCACCTGGTTGGCCATCACCAGAGTGTTCTGCAACAAAGCTGCAATTCGGGTAAGAATCAGAATTAGAATCAGTTCCACAAGTGCACATGCTACACTGGAAAGGGAACTAGAAATAAATAGTGGCCATGAGATGAAAATGATATGAGAACATTACCAATCTGAAAGCACAGCAAGTCTGTGATAAACTATGTATGTCCCTTGTAAGTTCTGTTTCATAAAAATGGTGACAATAACTTTAAAGGATGCTGCAACATAAAAACTAAAAGCATGAGTAGGCCAATTGGCTCCTGAGCCTTCTCCAGTATTTGATAAGACAATGGCTGATCTGATTACTTTCACTTGATCATCATGCAAATTAAATGTTTAGAGATGCCATAGCTCTAATTTTCTAGAATCTGAAAGAATTTATAGCATTTGGTAAACAAGTCTAGGGGTAAAGAAAATTTCTGTTATTGTCTTATATATTTTTAGTTGAACTTTTATTGCTTTTCTAAAAATAGGGATACCACGTGAAACACTGGGTTGGATATACTATGTAAACAGAGTTACTTGTACAGTCATAGTTTCCTGAAGAAGGGCTTATGCCCAAAACGTCGATTCTCCTGCTTTTTTGATGCTGCCTGACCTGCTGCACTTTTCCAGCAACACATTTTTCAGCTCTGATCTCCAGCATCTGCAGTCCTCAGTTTCCCCCAGTCATAGTTATACAGCATAAGCAGAACCTTTGGTCTGACTCGTCCATACTGACCAGATATCCTAAACTGATCTAGTCCTATATCTTTGGATGTGTATTGTATCACTTTTGAGTAATGCCTATTTTAATTTTGTTTGTGCTCAAACTCCTTTGTATGTAATGCTGCAGATTTGCCGTGAACCGTGGCAGTCAGGAGAGCTTTTTCCAAAAATCAATTTATTTTAAATTGATAGATTAAATAGATTTATTATAACTATTTAAGAAACCAGGTGCAGTTTGATTAAAACAAATGAAAATGCATTTATCACAAAACAGCATTTTAGTGACAGTTAGAATTCACCAGCATGTAACCCAATTTTAAATTATTGAAAACATTTCAAAAATATGCATGACTATTTGCTTATTCTTTTATAAAATTTTCAGTTTCTTAGTAAATTAGAAAACTATTCATACTATTTTTAAAACCTACATATTGTATCCTTGTGCCCAAAAGAATGCGCTTAAGTTGTAAGCTGTTCATGAAGGTGTGCAAATGGTGTGCAATTGATCAAATCTCCCAAAGTGAACAATTGATCCTAGGTTTGTGGTCAGTTTAATGGCTGGAACCAGCCATTCACACAATTTTGTTTTACCTTATACCAAAGAATGTAGACACTTGACTTCCACTAAATGTAATTCATAAATTTTACAAGAGAGACGCTTTGCCACTTAATAGGTTGGGGACCAGCATTTTGGCTGGCAGGTTTGCTACTGCAACACAGCTACGTTTAAACTAAGTAGTGGGGGGAGGGGGACAAACTGGATGTTTTAAGAAGGAAATTGAAGGGAAAGTTAGAACAAGGGAAGTCAAGAAAGACAACTGTATCAGTGAAGCAGGAAACTCAAAAAGGAATCATGCTGTAAGGTCGAGTGAAATAGGAGTTGATGGGAATGGTGAGGGCAGTAACAAATTAAAAATACTATATATGAATGCACGAAGCATTAGAAATAAGATTGATGAGCTTGAGGCTCTTTTGGAAATTGGCAGATACAATATTGTGGGGATAACTGAGTAGTGGCTTCAAGTGGACAGGGCCTGGGAAATGAATATTCAAGGCTACACGTGCTATCCTAAGGACAGACTGACGGGCAGAGGGGGTGGGGTGGCCATGTTGGTAAGGGATGATATTCAGTCCCTTGCGCGGGGGAACCTAGAATCAGGGGATGTAGAGTCAGTATGGATAGAACTGAGAAATTCTAAGGGTAAAAAGACCCTCTTGGGAGTTATCTACAGGTCCCCAAACAGTAGTC
>NC_057732.1:19416045-19438405 GCF_004010195.1 Chiloscyllium plagiosum | reverse complement strand
ATGGCAGAAGAGTTGAATTGGTACTTCAGATCTGTGTTCACTGGGGAAGACACAAGCAATCTCCCTGAGGTAACAGTGGCTGAAGGACCTGAACTGAAGGGAATTTATATTTGCCAGGAATTGGTGTTGGAGAGACTGTTAGGTCTGAAGGGTGATAAGTCCCCGGGGCCTGATGGTCTACATCCCAGGGTACTGAAGGAGGTGGCTCGAGAAATCGTAGATGCGTTGATGATTATTTTCCAGAGTTCGATAGATTCGGGATCAGTTCCTGCGAATTGGAGGGTGGCTAATGTTGTACCACTTTTTAAGAAAGGTGGGAGAGAGAAAGCAGGAAACTATAGACCAGTTAGTCTGACTTCAGTGGTGGGAAAGATGCTGGAGTCTTATTATAAAGGATGAAATTACAACACATCTGGATAGTAGTAACAGGGTAGGTCAGAGTCAGCATGGATTTATGAAGGGGAAATCATGCTTGACTAAACTTCTGGAATTTCTTTGAGGATGTAACTCTGAAGATGGATGAGGGAGATCCAGTAGATATAGTGTACCTGGACTTTCAGAAAGCTTTTGATGAAGTCCCACATAGGAGGTTAGTGAGCAAAATTTGGGGGCAAAGTACTAACTTGGATTGAAAGTTGGTTGGCTGACAGGAAACAAAGAGTAGTGATAAATGGCTCCATTTCGGAATGGCAGTGGGGTACCGCAGGGATCAGTGCTGGGACCGCAGCTTTTTACAATATATAATAATGATATAGAAGATGGTATTAATAATAACAATAGCAAATTTGCTGATGATACTAAGCTGGGTGGCAGGGTGAAATGTGAGGAGGATGTTAGGAGATTACAGGGTGACCTGGACAGGTTAGGTGAGTGGTCAGATGCATGGCAGATGCAGTTTAATGTGGATAAATGTATGGTTATCCACTTTGGTGGCAAGAACAGGAAGGCAGATGACTACCTAAATGGAATCAATTTAGGTAAAGGGGCGGTAGAAAGAGATCTGGGTGTTCTTGTACACCAGTCAATGAAGGTAAACAGCTGAAAATGTGTTGCTGGAAAAGCGCAGCAGGTCAGGCAGCATCACCCTCCGGTGTAAGGAACAGGAGAATCGACTTTTCGGGTTGGATGCTGCCTGACCTGCTGCGCTTTTCCAGCAACACATTTTCAGCTCTGATCTCTGATCTCCAGCATCTACAGCCCTCACTTTCTCTCAATGAAGGTAAACATGCAGGTACAGCAGGTAGTGAAGAAGGCTAATAGCATGCTGGCCTTCATAACAAGAGGGATTGAGTATAGAAGCAAAGATGTTCTTCTGCAGCTGTACAAGGCCCTGGTGAGACCACACCTGGAGTATTGTGTGCAGTTTTGGTCTCCAAATTTGAGGAAAGACATTCTGGCTATTGAGGGAGTGCAGCGTAGGTTCACGAGGTCAATTCCTGGAATGGCGGGACTACTTACGCTGAAAGACTGGAGCGACTGGGCTTGTATACCCTTGACTTTAGAAGACTAAGAGGGGATCTGATTGAGACATATAAGATTATTAAAGGATTGGACACTCTGGAGAGTTGGATAGAGCTCTCAAGGATAGTGGAATCAAGGGTTATGGAGATAACACAGGAACAGGATACTGATTAAGGATGATCAGCCATGATCATATTGAATGGTGGTGCAGGCTCGAAAGGCAAATGGCCTACTCCTGCACATATTGTCTATTGTCTAAAATGTTTGCCTTAGCTTAACAGAGATGTTGTGAGTGTTTCAGAGAAAGGTTGGAAAACTGCAAGGGCTCCTCTGCATGGTGCTGTCACAGTTGTACATGTAATAGTTTTATGGCAGAAGCTGTTATGCTCTTGAGATGGAGAGGAAATTCTTTTAGTGGGTTAATTGAGCCATGAGTGCAACCATTCTTCTCGGTGTCCCCATCTTTCGGTTTTGCAGATTCCAGTTCCAGTTATCCTCTGCCCTGCCAGGGGGAGACTACTCCACTGTGATTGCAGTCTCTAAATTTTTTGCAGCAGCTTCTTTACAATTGGTAAGTGGTAAGGCAGTAAATCTACCTATCTGCCTCTCCATGGGAAATGTTTGTAGTGGTGGGACTTTGCCTCAGAGCTGTCCCAATAAGGCTGCCCTGTTTTCAGTGGTACCTACTCCCAACATCAAAGGATTGGGAAATTTCAAGACTTTTTTTTAGAAAAGAAAACACTTGAAAACTTGGCAATGTCCAAATTCACATCTGAAATGCTTTCAGAATTAAATTGCTGCACAGTGGTGTGATTCTTGGAAATGAAATGTTAAGTGGACTTTGGATGTGTTGGATCCCATTCTGTTTTTCTCTTGTGTCTAAGCAATGGTTGCCAAATAACTAATAATAGTTTTGAAAGAATACCATTATCTTTATTTTTATTTAAATCAGTATAATCAGTGAAACAATTTTATATACAACTTTTGTTTGCAAATGTATCAATAAGGTTTCCAGAATTTTGAAGTCCTGTATAGTGCTGCTTAGTAATGTATCTTCAGATGATATCAAATGATGAAATAAACTTGCTGAACATACATAATAAGAATTTTGAGCTAAAATTCCGATGACTCCTAATATTTATTCCTTTTTTGAGATACGTCCAGTGAATTATAGTGTTTTTTCAGAAGTTTGTGTTGCCAAGTATCATGAAGCTTTAGATAATTTTGTGATGTAGGCATAACAACCAAATATAATTTTCAAATATATTGTAATTGGTTTATTTGCCTTACATATCAGTTATTCAGTGCTTCTTAATAGTCAGGGAGGCTTGTGAGCTATCTGAATACATTTATATAACCCAATGTACCCATAAATTATTTGAAGTGACGATTTAAAATTTTACCCATTGATCTCTTGCTGCAGTGGATGAAATACCACCCTAATGTGGTGAATGCCGATGAAAATAGTAAAACTGTCATGTTTCATTTCTTTTGTTGCAATTTCACTCTGCAGTACAGCTTATAAGCTCAGTGCATTTCTGACACTGTGATGGTATTATGATTTGGTCTTGGAAAAAGGCAGAGGAGGGTTTTAGTCTTGAGAAATACTGTTTTAACATCAGAAGAAGTCTGTTACTTTATTTTCGAATGTCTGCTATACAGTCCCCCTTGTCATCACAACATTAAATAGGGAGACTATCTATTTATTAAATTGTTCCAAGATGTTTTCCTTTCTTTTTGATGGCAGATTCTCCCCATTCTTTCTTGATACTGACTTTCTGCTACATGCCCTGGTTTTCTACTCATTCTATTAACTTCACCTTCTCTTCAATCAATAATATTTTTAACCTTTTCATTGGTTTTGCCATATTCACTCTTTGCACTTTGCTTCACAGGGAAATCTCAAAATACAATTGTGTCTTGTCCATTATTTCATAATTGAATGTGTTTAGCTCTCTGGTTGATGTAATCGCAGGACCCCTGATGGAAGACACTGGCTTGTTTGTGATGTGCAAGCATCTCTTTCACAAAGGATTTTGGCTTTATTCCTTTGCTGGTTCCACTCAACTGGATGAACTAGTGTAGAAATTTGACTAATCATGAGCTTGTTCGATGATTCTTGCTATTCAGCCAGCAAAAATGGCTGATAACTTTGATGCAAATGGAATTTTGTGTCATCTGATTTTGACTCAAAATAAAGAAAGATACACACCTTGGATTTAAAAGAAATTCTTAATTCAGTGTTGCAGTTTTCGAATCGTGATTGGCATTATTGATGTATAAATGGTGAGATGCAAGTGGAAACACCTCCATAACTGCACTGTGAGGTTCATAATTTAATGTAATTAATTGGGACCTTAGGCTCTAAAGTTGAGGAAAATCATCTTTTGTTTTCAGTTGTATGAAGACTGCAATAGCATGGATTCATGGTGGTGACATCTGTGTCATTGAGGCAGTCCTAGCACTGACTCATGGCTGCTGCTGTGGAGGTGAGTTTGGGTTCCCAGCAACATCTGGGTCTAGCGCAGATTCATGCAGACGGAGGTGAGTTTGGGCCCAGTAAGAGACTTGGCAGGATCAGTAGCAGCTGCACTGGCAAGGGTCCCCAAAGCAGACTTACGGCAGCAGTGGAGTCACGTTTGGGTTGGTGATATTGGTGTTGGTATTGGCAAAGTCTGGCAAGAGCTTCAGTGGAGGCAAGATGGTGTCAAAGAGTGGTGACTTTCTTTCCAGCAAAGGCGGCACAGTGAAGGGGACTCGTGCCTGGCCACCAGGCCCATGACTATGCACTTAACAAGAAGGCCTGTAAGGTCAGACACTCCTTGATCTCTTCTTTTTTCTGCCTTTTATATTTTCTGTTTCGGTATATTTTTGTGTTTTGAGATGGCACTGGTGTGTGGTGTCACTATATAACACTTTCACTATTTTGAAACAATATACATGTGACAATAAATAAGTCAAATCAAAAGACTGACAGTTTAAAAAAAAAATCCGAAAGTAATTTGTTCAATAAGTTGGGATTTCAGCTAGATGATTAGCATGCCATCTGTGGGGATATATGTGAAGGTGTTGACTTAACCCTAAGAGAGAGGGACTAGAAATCTTACCAACTTTATCTCTTTCCCCCTCTGTACTTAAGTAAAAATCTTACCTTCATTCAGAAAAGAAAGGCCCATAACAATAAAGATGCAGTTAATAGCAGACTCTAAACTGAAATGAAGCCCTGTGTTGCTTAGAAGAAAATTCCAGAAGCAGGAGGTTGTGAACAAAAGAGGTATAAATCTTACAAAGCCTCTAAAGAAATGAGTTTAAGAAATACATGGTCAGTAACAGTGAGCTGATTTAGCAGCTGGTCTTAAGGTCTTGGGAAGAGACATTGACAGAAGAAAATAGCATTGAAAAAATGCATAGAAATTTCCTGGGAAAAAAGCCAATTGCACCTGGTCCTGGCAGGAAGAGAAGAAATGTGGAAAAGGCGAAAAAGGATAATTTTCGGACTCTGGGAGAAAGAAATGGATATCTGTGAAAATTGGAAGTTATATTTCTTCCTGTGCCACCTTCAATCCAGTGCTCAGTGCTTCCTCTCAAAACACAATGGTGTCCTCTGATAAGCCAGCAAGTCTGTTAACATCAGCATGTCAGTAGCTAATTTTGCTCCACTTTTGGTAACCTTTTTAAATAAATCTGTGTACAGACTCAACTCTCTGTCAAAATAGATCTAGAAATGATTAAAAGGAGATTTGAGGGAGATGGGAATAGACAGCTGCAATGATGGACTTCAGTAAAGAAAGATAGCAGGAGGCTGAAATGCCAACATGGAGTTGTTAGACTAAAAAGCCTATGTAACATAATTCACGTTATTAGCAACACTGAACAACCACATGATAGTGTAGATAAAATGTAGATACCCTAACCTTGTAATGCCATTGCTTTGATCTTGACCATTAGTATGTCCTTTTTAAAATTATAAAAAAATGAGCAGTAAGATGATATTAATAACTGTGCCAGGATATAACTTTCTGTCTGCAATTTAGCCTGTCATGATTGTCAGTGTTGATTCTACAGAAGGACTATCTGCTGCAATCTCACTTCGCTGCTGTTCACCTGAACTTGATTTAATTTTTAAAATTAGAAATAAATTTGGAATTAACATGAGTGAGATTCGCAGAGAACTTGGAGAAAACTGTTGGTTTGTTTGGAGATTGGTATTTGAAATGGAGGGCCTAGATAAATGATTAATTAGGAGATTAAAGTAAGCCAACAGAATAAAAATAGTAAACTCTGGACCACTTCTCATAGATTGAAGAACATTGAAAATAAGTATGTTCCACAAAACTTGTTTTCTGAAAGATGTGTGCCCAAAATATTAGCTGCTACTGTCTTCACAGATGATGGCTGACTGGGAAAGGGTCCATATTTGGTTTTTATGTCATGTTTCCAGTAGCTGAAACACTTTGCACCTTATTATAGGTTAAAATGACATATTTAAGGTTAGCAGAAGGGGTACATTTGAAAATGGGCATACAAATGAGCATTTTTTGTATTTTTAAAATATGCTGATTTTTAAAAAAATATAAATCATACTCTTTCAGCATGTAGTGATATTAAAATCAACTTCAATCCCCCAACTCTCAAATGAGCTCTCATATGAGCCAGTTGTGGCTTTGTTTTTAATTGCTGTGACATCCGTAGTCTTGCCTCAGCCCTAAACTCTGGGATACCTTCCCTAAACCTCTCTATTTCCGTTTTCTTCTTGAAGGATTAATTAATTAATTAAGTACATTAATTATTTATGTACTTCCCATTATGTTTTGATTGTACAAGGAAATCTACAGTCGTCTCAGCATGGAACGTGCTGAACAGCTACTGATAATCTTTTCCTGTTTTACTGGAACTGTGAAAGAAGAATAGCTTTAGATTTTTTCCGTACAAGATAAACCAAATTGACTCTCAACAACAGATAGGGTTGATACCACTTCTATTCATAACTTATCGGCATTACTGCATGACGTAATTAAATAGGTTTAGTGGAAAGTGATCCATATAATTAGAGTCATACTTGTAAAATCCATGTCAGGTTATGTTCTGTTTTGAATTTCTCAAATGATACGAGTTTGAATAGGAATAGATGTTTCCTCACTTTTAACTCAGTTGTAATCAATATCAGTCAGAACTTCCAGTCTTGATTGTTATGAAACACAATAGGTTTCTTAACCGGTGTAATGTATTACAGGACAAACCAGATAATTTGGTTCTTCTTGGTGCAAGGTGTGGCTATTTTAGAAAGATTATACAGCAAATATAGAAGTAGATGCTTAATATTACATTCAAGTGAGCTGAGCAATTTCAATTAAAAAGGTGGAAGCATTGACCTCCTCAGGGTGAATTAAACTGCATGTTTTTTTTTCCTGTTCTGTTTTGTACTTGACTCCCAGTTAGTTCTATGAAATGCACTTTCACAACACACACTTAATTTGATATTTTAGGTTTGTGATAATCCTTGAAGGTTATTTTAGTAGGAGGCTCAGCTGTGAGAGAAAACATTAAAGCTTAGTTATACCAGAGTGCTCACATATACTTGAGCTACTGAACGGGGATCAAGTTGAGATGCGATCCTTCACTCAAATAAGCCATTAGGTCAAGTAGTTGCATCCCTACTAAGCTCAAGTAACTCTGCATGAAGTGGTCACTTACCTTGATCAATTTTTCTGATCTAGTCATTTGTCTATTTGCTGAGCCATTGTGAAAGCGAAATAGTTAAATACAATAATTTTTTTTAAAATTCAGTGTACTCGCCTACTTTCCTGTAAGAAATAGATTGAACATTGCATTCTTCAGTGTATTGTTGATATGTGTTCAGCACAATGTTTTGCACCAGACCAGTGGTGAAGCCCTGTCCTTTTCCCTCACAACAGTAGTTTGCTAGCAAGAAAAGTAAATTAGTACAGATGCTGGAGATCTGTAATAAAAGCAGTGTTGGAAAACTTAGAAGGTTTGCTATACTTGAAACAAGCCAAATGGAGTTGATGTTTTGAATCCAGTGACGACTCTAGGGAACTGAAGTGAGCTGGGAAATTGTTTATATGCCACTGAGAAGTGGGAAGGAGGAGCAAGAATAACAGATTGTGAGGATTCCCAGAGTACAAGGTATGATATAGATACAAAGTGGGTATAAATGCGAAGTGTGTACAGTCGAAAATATTGTTTCCTGTGAGTGAACCTATGCAAAAAAGACACAGGGAGTTGATCAAAACAGAGGACAGTGGTCATGCTCTGAAGTTATTGAATTCAGTGATCAGCGCTGAAGGCTATAAAGTACCTAAGTGCAAAAATAGGAACTATTCCTCCAGCTTGCATTGCAGCTGTTTTTTTTTTCAACAACGTTCTGTCCCAAAGAAGAGTCGTAATGGACTTGAAATATCTGCATTTCAGCAAAACATTCTGGCCATCCTGACCCATCACCATTGTGTGAATCAATATTCAATGAAAATTGAGTTCAATTTGATCAGCACCATGAATGCCCAAATTATTGCCATGGGAACCATGCCACACTGTTGTAGGATTCAGTGAGAAATGTATGATGGAATGAAACCTAATCTCCTCCTCATGGCATATTTTCACTTAATAAATGAATACAACTGCGAAATGAAGCTAGTTTCCTCATGTTGCTACAATGCAGTAGCAACATGAGTGATGCTCAACCTTCAGAGGATGCTTCTCTACTGCAAAAAAAAACGTGCCCATCTCACAACTGAGTCATGTGGCATATGAATTTCAGTGCTGATGAGATGTTTGGTTTATAGGCCATATCTACCAGAAGATTGGAGGATCACCTCAAACATATATCCCTTCGGTTGTTTGCAACTAGTGGAATACTGATCGTGCTCAACCAGTCCACACATAAAATGCTGAATGCAGTGTTCAACACATTAGTTGTGATTTTGTAATTGGACAGCATTTTCGACATCATCTTGACTGTACAAAGAATTTTCTGATAACTAATTTAGGATTGTCAGTCAAGCTCGCAGAGTGGTGAATTTGTATGTACTGGAAGCTGGAATTAGTACATAGGACCCAGTTTCTTTGCAGACAGAAGAAACGTGCAAGAACGTGTTTGAATGCAACAAAATAGGTGACAACGATTCTCTGGTTCATTGCTGAGAGCAATGTCTAGACCAATCTGACTCAATCTGCTTTCTTTTAAAAAGTTAAAGAAACCTTGGCAGTTAATTGACTACTGTAATTTATGTTTGCATTGTCTATGGCAATATCTTTGCCAATCAGAATCCAATGTAAGTTTATTAATTTTTCTTTGAATTGCAAGAATGTCAAAGTATTCTGACTGCAAGAAAAATACCTTCAACAGAATATATTTTTCAGAAGTATCTCCAGTTTAGTAATATCCCATTATGACAACCTTTTGAGAACCTAAAAATTTGTTTGCCAAAGCTGATGTCATAATCACCTTTACCTGCTTTTAGCATCATTCAGGTCGTTAATCTTTGTGATGTGAACATGCCACATAAATTAATCAGTTTTCCAAATGAGTGACAGAGGCCCCAAGGTAGTTCATGGAGCAAATCACTGATCACTGTTTTCTGGTGATGATTTCTCTCTTTTATGCCCTATTACTTAATGTATTGCCTCACTGTTTGTACTGTTTGCATTGACCTTGAGTTTCCATTTTAAAGATCAGTCCTGCTAAAGGTGCCCCCAAATGCTTAATATAAATAACTTTATAATATTCATTGCATTATCAGATTTAAGAAATATTCTCAAAGAATTTCATTATATTGATGTATTTTTTACATATGAAGTGGAACAGGAATGAGCGAATTTCCTTTAAAGATATATTTAAACAACCTGTTCATATATACTATAATATGCCTCTGGAGAAGGTGGGAATTGAACCTAGAGCTCCTGCCTTACAGTTAGGGAAATTGCTACACTGCCTCGAGCTGTCGGGGTTTCCTTTTTATCTCCAGTTATGAGCTCAGTGTCCCAAAGCATTTTCAAGTTATTGAAGCACTTTTGAAGTATGGTACAAGACTCACAGGATCCAAATTATTTACTAGGGTCCCACAAAGAGCAGTAAGAGTAATGGCTAAAAGTTGGCTAGCACATGAGTTCCCCTGATCTTCAAATATACATGTTCACTTGGGAAGTTGGCTCAGCATCTCATTTGAAAGAACATGTCTCAACAGTGCAGTACCTTTTCAGACATAATGATGTTCCACCCAAGATTCTGCTCGTCTCTTGAAAAACACCTAAACTCATTTTCCGACTCTCAAATGAAAATGCTACCACTGAGCAAGTGGTGAGATGGATGGCAAAGACTTGTATGCTCTCATCAAGCCGGAAATTTGAGCTTTAAGACAAAAAAAGGTGCATCAGTGATGAATAGAATTTGGTATTGTTTTCTTTCACAACCATGAGACCCTTGTTCTGCATATGCTTAGTGCAAACTTTGTGTATTAAGTTACCGACCTGTTGCTTCCAGATTACACATTGCTAAAATAAACAATGACAAAGCTAATGCAAGGATAAGGTTTACTCAAGTGCAACATATCAAACGAAAATCTCCACAGGTACTTGTTCCATTTTAGGTCCTGTTTATATAGATTTTTACTTCAATTTTCTAACAATTTAATTTAATATGTCATATCCTTAAAATGCCAACTTCCAAAGTATCTAATAGCATAAATTACAGAAACAGGGCTATATTGGTTAAACAAGTTTTTTAAAAAAGCTGATACAATGGTGACTGACACTATTACTTCTTTTAAAGAGGAAACAGATGATAAGATACCTTAACTAGCCTACATTGTATGAACAATAGTTGTCTTTATGAAGCTTTTATTGGTGATTCAGTGGTAAAATTATTTCTAGGTATGATTTTCTTTATGTGTAACAGAGTAGATTAGATTAGATTACATTACAGTGTAGAAACAGGCCCTTCGGCCCAACAAGTCCACACCGACCCGCCGAAGTGAAACCCACCCATACCCCTACATTTACCCCTTACCTAACACTACGGGCAATTTAGCATGGCCAATTCACCTGACCCTGCACATCTTTTGGACTGTGGGAGGAAACCGGAGCACCCGGAGGAAACCCACGCAGACACGGGGAGAACGTGCAAACTTCTGGAGGGTCTTTTGGTGCAGTGATAATGTCCCTGCCTCTGGGCCAGAGGTGTGGGTTCAAGTCTAACCAGCACCAGAGGTGACTGATCAGGTTGATTAAAATTTCTGTAACAAGTTCTTATCACCATGGTTGTGTGCTGGTTAATGCTCTGCATTGAGACTGCAGTCATTTCTGTTTGTGATTTGAAAGAATTGTCCAGTTGGAGAAATTGAATGCTTTACTAAATGCTTTATTTTATGTTTCTTGCAGATACACTGGACTAAATTAAAGACTCATCCTATATGCCTGGTAAGTTCTTATATTTATTATTAAATATGAACAAAATTAGCTGTGATCTAATTTCTGGCAGAACAGAAGAAATAGCGACATTGAAACCAGTTCAGGAATTTGGCCTTCTGAACCTCCTCCAACATTACAGCAATCTTCTGCCTCAGCAGTATGCTTATGTCCTCTGATTCTGTAGAACCCAATTTCTGACTGGTCCCCTATGTTGATGCTGTAAACTCTAGTCCCAGGTCTCCCAGCCAAGGGAATCCTGCTCCTAGCAACTACTTTACTTAAAAAAAACTAGCCACCAGGATACATGAACATCAACTAGCCACAAAAAGACATGACCCACTCTCACTAGTATCCTTACATACGAATGAGGAAGGACACCACTTCGACTGGGACAACACATCCATCCGAGGACAAACCAAACAGAGACATGCACGAGAATTCCTAGAAGCATGGCATTCCAACTGGAACACTATCGACAAGTACATTGACTTGAATCCCATTTACCACCCCCTGAGAAAATAGTGTCACCATGGGAAATGACATCACCAACCCATGGAAACTCATAAATAGAAAGCGGCTACACCACCAGTACTTCATCTGAAGGCTCATTGAAGATGTTACCTAAGATTTACCTAGTATGGTGACGAAACATCTGAAAATGAACCTTCCAGCTCAGCGTGCAAACCTACATCCAGAACCTCAACCTGAGCTACAAATCTTCTCAAAACTCGGTAGCAACTATCTTATTATGCTGTGATTGAATTTTACATCTTTTGATGAGGATGCCTCTCACTCTTAGAAATTCCCAACAGTTTTAGATTCACTCAATTCAATTTCTCCTTGAAAAATTTTAAATTTTGCTACCTTATGCTTCATCTGCCATATTTTATCCACCCATTCAGCATTTCTATGTCTGTCTTCAACTTCCTAATAATATCATTTTAACAATATGCTTTCCAACCTATCTTGGCATCATGTGAAACTTTAGCTACTGTCACCTAAGTCATTGATATAACTTGTGAAAAGCTAAGGCATTAACTTGCAGGTCTCTACTTGTTACGTCTTGCCAGTCTGAAAATAGCCCTTTGCATTCTGCCAGCCAGTCAATCTGCTAATCTTAAATCCTTGGTGGAATATTACCTCCTACTTACTTCAATATTGCACAATAATGTTTTATGTTGCACCTTGTCAAATGCCTTCCGAAAATCAAAGTACAATACATCATCACACTTCTTTGATCCACGGCACAATGTTCCTCTTTTACAAAGAACTCCAATGGATTGGTTAAACATGATCTCTTCAAAAACAAAGTTTTCCTAATCAAGTTGAATTTTTCTTACTGCCCAGCTCTCACCATCTCAATGGTTGATTCCAACATCTTTCCTGTGACGATAGTCAAGCTAACTGGCCTATAGTTTTGTGGTTTCTGCCTTCTTTCCTCCTACATTAAAAGGGTTACATTTGCTTCTTTCCAATCTGGTAGAATTTTTCCATAATCTAATGTGTTTTGGAAACTGAACAACAACATTACTCCACCTTTGGCAGATTCTTTTTAAGACTTTAGGATAAAGTTCCCTGGTCACAGGGATTTTTCACACAGCTGCTCCCCTCATTTTGCTCAGTAGCTCTGATCTGGTGATTGTAATTTCACCAAGTTCCTCTCTTCGTTTCACCTCCTGATTTAAGCTAGACAGGAGGTATCTATGCCCTCTAGTTTTGGACCTTGGCGATTTATCCTATCCATACCCCTCATGATTTTATAGACTTTGATAAGGTCACCCCTCAGACTCTGACACTCCGAGGGGAAAAAGCCCCAGCCTGTTCACCCAGTCCTGGTAATATCCTTGAGTCTTTTCTGCATCCTCTCAAGCTTAACGATGTCCTTCCTTTAGAAGGGAGACCAGAATTTTATGCAGCATTCTAAAATTGTCTCACCAATGCCCTGTACAGCTGCAACATGACATCACAGCTCCTATACTCAAATGTTCAAGCATGCCAAAAACTGTCTTCACCACCCTGCCTACCCTGCGACTCTACTTTCAAGGCATTATGCACCTGTACCCCTAGATCTCTTTGTTCAGCAAGAATTCCTGCCCAGGGCCCTACCATTAACTGTATAAGTCCTGCCGTGGTTTGCATTTGCCAAAATGCAACACCTCGCATTCATAGAAATTAAACTCCATCTGCTACTGATTGTCCCATTGGCCTATTATCACATTTGACGTGTACTTTAAGGGTAGTATTCTGGTCCCTAAGGCTCACCTTTGGTAATGTAGTGCAGCTGTAGATTGCCATCTTCAGTACACAAAACATCTAATGTCTATTCAATCTCTTATGTTGCTGTCCTGGCATATCAAAGTATTGTTTCAAATTTATCTTTTCCATCTACCCAATGTTCTTGGAGCTATGAGTTGCAGTTGAGAAAGCAAGAATTCCCAATTTGCCATGGTGACTTGGGAATTCGAATTCTGTTCATGGAGAATAAAATGTGGGTTCCCTCAGAAATGACATTGAAGCAGTTAGTTTGTTGTAAAAGCCCAATCACTTCTTGAACACAATAAACACACAAAATGCTGATAGAATCTCAGCAATTCAGGTAGTATCTGTGGAGAGAGAAACAGTTAACATTTCAAGTACAATATGATTCCTCTCCAGAACATAAAAATTCAGTTCTGCAGAAGTGTCATTTAAGATGCAAACTATTAACTATGTTTGTATTTGCCACAAATGCCAGATTTTACTGGGTTTCTCCAGCGTTTTGAGTTTGTTTTAGCTTTCAGCATCTGCAGTATTTTGCTTTTAGGGAAAGCAAATGTCTTCAGAAAGGATATATTCTATTCTTAACATTCTTGTCAGTGTGTCACTCAAATCCCATATGGGTTGACTCAGAATAGCTCTCTAAAGTGACCGGCAAAGCTTCCTTGAACGGCATGGGTATTGCTGTTCTTGCTTTACACAGTGACTCTGTGCTTTTACCATAAAAGAGAACTTGTTACAGTCAACAAAATGTGGAGTTCAGTCACTGTTGAAGTGAAATTGAAAATGCGCAACAAAAGTGAATAAACATTGATCTGTACCTGAAAAAGGATGTAGTGGCACTAGAGGGGCTGCAGACGAGGTTCACTGCATTGATTCCGGAGTTGACGGCTCACGATGAGAGACTGAGTAAACTCGGATTATATTCATTGGAATTTAGAAGAATGCAGGGGGATCTTACAGAAACAACGTTATAAAGCGGATAAATAAGATAGACGTAGAGATGTTTCCACTGGCAGGTGAAACTGGGACAAGAAGGCATAGCCTCAAAATTAAGGGGAGCAGATTTAGGACTGAATTGAGAAGGAACAACTTCACCCAAAGGGTTGTGGAATTCCCTGCCCAGCGAAGTAATTGAAGTTACTTCAGTAAATGTTTTTAGAGCTAAGATAGATTGTTTTGAACAATGAAGGAATTAAGGGCTCTGGTGAGAAGGCATGTAAGTGGAACTGTGGCCACGAAACGATCAGCCATTATCCTATTGAATGGCGGTGCAGGCTCGAAGGGCCAAATGACCTACTCCTGCTCCTAGTTTTTATGTTTCTTATGTTCTGTGTATTAACTTGGCACAAGGGTTAAATATTGATGGAGACCACTCGCATATAACAACTGAGCTGTGAGCCATAACCTATGAGGTTGGGTTTATGCTTGAAAAGGTAAAATGTTTGGGGTTATAGGAAGAGTCCTAGTGGGGTGGGATGAATTGAGGTAGTTCTTTCATGTTGCACAGGCACAATAGCCCTGAGCTATACAATTCTATAATCATCAATATTATTAGTCATTTAAAATGTAATCTCTCCTGCCCAAGAGCACACTGACCAGTTTAAACTGGAAGTTTGTTTCTTGGACTGTGCAATATTTTCCGATCTTATCTGGTGCTTTAGTGAAAAATTATTTGGCTTGAGTATCCCTGGATTTTGAGGAAAGGGAAAGAAATTTGAGTTGCTGCTCATAATTGTTACTTACTGATCACTGCTCAAGGTATGTGTATATAAATACTGGTAAAATACAATTCAATGACTTTTGGCTGAGGAGCCTGCTTATGTCAAGAATTATCCAGAGTGAATGGCCACTTGTGCTCATTGTGCAACTGTAATCCAAAATAAATTGCTGTTTTAAGAAGCAGAGGTGTAAGAGGCTCAGTTTGGAATTGACTTGTGTATCATTTGAGATATCAAGACAATTACTTTAATCAGGTCTATTTTTTCTTGCTGTCTTCACCTAGTATTTAGACAAGGTAGAAATGGAAATGAGAACTTGTGAGGAGCCTCGGCCTCCTAATGGACCGTCTCCTATAGCAACAGCTTCAGGTCAAAGGTAAGTCATGTCAAAATCTAAAATTGTTTATAAAAATGGTTTACAGATGTTCCTAGGATGCAGTATATTTATCTTAATTTATTCCAAATTGAGATTTTATTTCAAGTTTAAATTTGTTACAAAGGAACACTGATCACAATTTTATTTGTCATTAATTGGTGATTGTATGTTTTCGTACATAGAAAAGTCAAGTTAAAAATCACATAACACCAGGTAATAGTCCAATAGGTTTATTTGGAAGCACTTGCTTTTGGAGTGCTGCTCCTTCATCAGGTAGTTATGGAGTATGAGATTGTCAATTTTTTCCATAAATTCTGTGTCTTATAAGTGTGATGCAACTGAAATTATATATTGAAAAAGACTTGGATTGTTTAAGTCTCTCAACTTATAGAATGACCATGTTGGTTTCAGTTCTTTCATATGTAAATCCCAGAATTTTTGTTCAAGTTACATTCTTAAGTGAACTTTAACAATAGGTGCCATGTCAGTTCAGATAATGCATTGAAGGTGTGAGGTGCCCTGTGTGAGGCTGTCTGTTCAGACTGATTCTATTTCTAAAAAAGGATTACAGAATCTTATATGGGTTCATGCAGTTTTTGAGCAAAATAAAATGTGATTCTGCAAGTACAAATCCACCCCACAAACTTTTATGTGTGTGTGTGTGTGTGTGTGTGTGTGTGTGTGTGTGTGAGAGAGAGAGAGAGACTAAAGGGTTATAAGTCTGTGAGAGTGTGGGTGCATATGTGTGAGTATATGAGGGAGAGAGCTTACGTATGAGAGTGTGTGTGGGTCTGTAGGTGTGTGTAGTGCAGTGGGGTCATCTGTAGTGTGACATGAAGCCAAGGTACTTGTTGAGGCCATCCCCGTGGGTACCGAACTTGGCTATCACCCCTGATCGGCCACTTTGCATTCTTGCCTGTCCCAAAGTCTGCCTTGGAGCATTGTCACCCAAAGGTCTGAGGTCAGACATCCCAGACCGCTGAAGTGTTCTCTGACTAGAAGAGAACATTCTGGCTGGTGATTATTCTGTGAAGAAAAAGTGAAGAAATAGTTATTCAAAGTCGAAATCTGAAGTATAATGTGAGTATATTTCTGCAGTTAATTACTTGATAATCTTATTCTTTTCTAGTGAGTATGGCTTTGCTGAAAAAGTTGTAGAAGGCATCTCTCTTTCTGTGAGTTCCATCGTTATCAAAATCAAAGCAAAAGCTTTCAATGCATCTTTTGAATTGTCTCAGCTACAAATACACAGTGTAAATACAAGCTGGCAGCAAAGTGACCTTCGCTTTACCCGAATTCAAGATCCTCAGCGTGGGGAGGTAAAACGAATTTCTTTGTGTTATTCTTCCTTACTGCTTCTTTGTGTATTTTGAAATGTAATTGAAACTTGCATTTATTTGGGTGATTATCAAAACTTTAAGTTTCATTTTTAAAATTACGAATTTGAATTCTGTTATGTTCAGAAATACTAAGAATGTTTAAGTATATGGGCCCAGAATCCTGCAGTGAAGTGATAACTTGTGTAATAGGAACTAAATGTCTGTCATAAACTTTCTGAACCACTTCCTTAGATTCAGAGAGCGAGTTCCATAATCACAAAGTAGTCTGCCACAAGGCAAGTCTTTGCTGAAGAAGCCTAACTATCGAAGTACGTGTTAATCTGAAGAGATATGTTTGCAGTGATCTTATGATTCTACATTGGCTTGTCTGCTGCACAGGAAAGCAGAAGCGTCTGAGAGACACTTTGTCTACTCATTGATAAATGACCGTATCAAAGAATTACAGCCCAGTAAGAGGCCATTTGGCCTGTCATGTCTATGCTGGCATTCATTAATTTGGAGGTGTCTTTGGTGGACTGGGGGAGAAAGTTAAAAATCACACAGCACCAGATTATAGCCCAACAGGTTTATTTGGAAGCACTAGCTTTTGAAGCACCACACCTGTGGGCGGCACGGTGGCACAGTGGTTAGCACTGCTGCCTCACAGCGCCTGAGACCCGGGTTCAATTCCCGCCTCAGGCGACTGACTGTGTGGAGTTTGCACGTTCTCCCCGTGTCTGCGTGGGTTTCCTCCGGGTGCTCCGGTTTCCTCCCACAGTCCAAAGATGTGCAGGGTCAGGTGAATTGGCCATGCTAAATTGCCCGTAGTGTTAGGTAAGGGGTAAATGTAGGGGTATGGGTGGGTTCGCTTCGGCGGGTCGGTGTGGACTTGTTGGGCCGAAGGGCCTGTTTCCACACTGTAATGTAATCTAAAAAAAACCTTCAGGTGGTTGTAGAGTATAAGATCATAAGACATAATTTATAGCAAAAGAGGGACAGTGTCTTGATCTGGAATGATATATTAAACAAATTCAGATTAAGTCTTTCATCTTTCAGAATGGTACATGCTAGTTTCAGTTCTTTAATATGTAAATCTCAGAACTCCTTTTAAGTTACATTCTCAAAATAGCTTTAGCTTTTCTAACAATAGGTGTCATCACAACCCAGACAATGCCTTAAAGGTGTGAGGTTAAAGTCTGTCTATGTCCCAACTTTGAGAGTGGTTCTATTTCTGAAGTGGGACAAATAGAATCTGACATGGATTCATGCAGTTTTTGAGCAAAAAGTAAAATGAAATTTTGCAAATACAAATTCACCCCATAAACCTTTATGTGCGTGCGTACAGGAGAGACAGTGTGTGAGTGTGTATAAGCTTGGTCAAGTTTGTGTGCGGGTGTGATGAGGCATAAGCCTATGAGAGGGTGCATGCGTGGGTGTGAGTGCGGGGTGTGCATGTATATGTGTATGAAAGAGGGTATGCGTCAGTGTGTGAGTATGTATGAGTGTGCATATGCATGTGTATAATGCAGTGAGGTTACCTGTAGTGTGACATGAACCCAAGTTCTGGTTGAGGCCATTCCTATGGGTATCGAACTTGGCTATCAGCCTCTACTCGGCCACTTTGCGTTGTTGTTTGTCCTGAAATCAACCTTGGAGGATGGTCACCCAAAGGTCAAAGGCTGAATGTCCCAGACTGCTGAAGTGTTGTCTGACTGGGAGGGAACACTCCTGCCTGGTGATTGTTGTGCAGTGACCATTAATCCGTTGTCATAGTCTCTGCTTGGTCTCACCAATGTACCATCTCTCACCAGTGTACCATTTCTCAGGGCATCCTTGCCTGCAGCGTATGTGAGAGACAATGTTAGCCAAGTCACATAGGTACCTGCTGCGTACATAGTGGGAGATGTCACCAAGTGTAATGGTGGTATCCGTGTCAACACTCTGACACGTCTTGCAGCGATTGCCATGACAGGGTTGTACTGTGTTGTGGTCAATGTTGTCCTGAAGGTTGGGCAGTTTACTGTGAACAATGATCTGTTTGAGGTTTGTTGGTTGGTTGTTTAAAGGTGAGAAGTGGAGACGTGCGGAAGGTCTTGACGATAATGTGTAGCAGGCTGCGAAGAATGTGGAGTGGTTTTTCAGCTCCCAGGAAGTACTGGACAATGAAAGGTAGCCTGTCGATTGCAGCCAGTGTCTGTCTTCTGAGGAGGTCATTACAGTTTCCCGCTGTGGCACATCGGAACTGGCAGTCGATGAATTGAGCATCGTACCCTGTTCTTATGAAGGGGTCCTTGAGCAATTTCAGGTGTTCATCACATTCCTCCTCACCTGAACAGATCCTGTGTATGCATAGGGCTTATCTGTAGGGGATGGCTGTTTTAGTATGTTTTGGGTGGAAGCTGGAGAAGTGTAGTACTGTGAGGTTATCTATGGGTTTGCAGTAGAGTGAGGTGCTAAGGTGTCCATCCTTGATGGAGATGCATGTGTCCAAGAATGAGACAGCTATTAGAGTATTCCATGGTAAGTCTGATGGTGGAATGAAACTCGTTGATATCACTATGTAGTTGTTTCAGTGACTCCTTGCCATGGATCCAGAGGAAGAAAATGTCGTCAATATATCTGGTGTATAGTGTTGGTTGGAGGTCCTGTGCAGAAAATGAGTCTTGTTTGAACCTGTGCATGAAAATGTTGGCATATTGGAGTGCAAATTTGGTCCTTCTGGCTGTTCCGTGTGTTTGGATGAAGAACTGGTTGTTAAAGGTGAAAATGTGGTCAATGATGAAGTGGATGAGTTGTAGGACAATGCTCGGAGATTGGCAGTTGTTGGTATTGAATACTGAGGCGGTTGCCGTGATGCCATAATTGTGGGGAATGCTGGTGTAGCGTGCTGACATGTCCATTGTGACGAGGAATGTTCCTGTTTGACTGGTCCATGGGTAAGAAATCTGTAGTGTCGCGCCAGAAGCTGGAGTGTCCCCTGTACAATGGGTTTAAAGGTGCCTTTGACAAAGCCAGAGAGGTTCTCACGTAGTGTCCCATTGCCTGATACAACAGGACCTGTGTCTTATGAACTTGTATTCCACAACCACCTGATGAAGGAGCAGAGCTTCAAAAGCTAGTGCTTCCAAATGAACCTGTTGGACTATAACCTGGTGTTATGCAATTTTTAACTTCAGCGCTCATTTAAGATCAATTCACCTTGTGCCATTTCCCTGTTTCTTCACATAGCTATGTACGTTTCTCTTTACAGATATTGATTGAATACCTCAATTAAAGTTGTATCCACCCACCTATAAAGTAATGCTTCAGTGTGTCAAAACATTTTTCTTCAGGATGTCATTTTTCTTTTTGCAACTGTCTTACGAACCTTCCACTGACAGGAACCATTTCTCACTGTCTACTTTGTTCAGATCCCTTTTGATTTTGAATGCCGCTATCAAATATTCTCCCACTTTCACTTCTCCAGGAAGAACGGTCCCAATTTTTCCAACATCTTTATGTAACTGAAGTTCTTCATCTGCAACCATTCTTGGGTTTCTTTGATTCCTGAAGAAGGGCTCATGCCCGAAACGTTGATTCTCCTGCTCCTTGGATGCTGCCTGACCTGCTGCGCTTTTCCAACAACACATTTTCAGCTCTGACCTCCAGCATCTGCAGTCCTCACTTTCTCCTTTCTTTGATCCACACACTCTTCAGACCTTCCCTTTCTTCATTAAAGTGTGTTGCCCTCGAGCTGGATTCAGGACTCCAGCTGGAGGCTGAACATTTTTTTATACATGTTGAGCGTAACTCCCTTGTTTTTATGCAGTATGACCATGTTTACACAGGATGCGTTCTCAACCTATCCTGTCATCTTCAGTGATATATGCATATTTACATCCAGGTCCCTCCTCTTCCATACCCTGTTTAGAATTGCATCCTTTGTTTTGTATATTTGCTTTCTTCCTACCAAAGTGAATCACTTCACATCTCTCTGCATTGAATTTCATCCACCATTTGTCTTCCATTCAACCAATCTATACCTCTGTCCTTTATAGTTCTTCTACTCCTTCCACTTGCTGTACAAAACTTCTACGTTTCATGTAATCTGTAAATTTTGCTCTGTGCACCTGTGTAAAATACGCTTGATTTTTTTTTTATTGTCACGTACTGCGATATAGTGAAAAGCTTTGTCTACAAGCAGTACAAGCAGGTCATAGTAAGCAAGGATGTACAGATCAAAAAGACTTAGAGGCATGCAGTTTACCTTGAACAGGCTGTGTGCTAGGTGACATCAGCATGATTTGAGGCTACAGAGTCCATTTATCAGTCTGATAATGGCTGAGAACAAGCTGTTCGTGAACCTGCTGGTGCTTGTGTTCGTTCAGGCTTCTGTATCTTCGCCTGACAAAAGAGGTTGTAGGAAATCATTACTGGTGTGCGATAGGAAGAGCAGAGGTCCTAACATGAACCCATGAGGAACTCCACTTTATACCATCTCTGGCTGGATAAACCACTTTTCACTGCAGTATCACCCACTTTGCCTGCAATTTTCCCTGTAGCTGTGAAGATTTGTGTGTGTGTGTGTGTGTGTGTGTGTCAGCAGCTTCCTGAGCCATGTGTCAGTGAATTAGCAAACCTCTGTGTGGCTATGCAGCTTAGAGAGAACTTTGCCTGTCAATCAACCAATTTCATACTCCATCTGCTGTTGTTCGTTTTTTAATCCATGAGCTGTAACTTGCTCCCTCGTCTTTTTGTGCCACATTTTATCAAATGTCATTTGGCAGTCCATATATGCCACTCCAACATCATTAACCTCATCAACTCTCTCTATTGCCTCATCAAAGGAACTCACATTTGGGGAGGGTGCTGATTTTCCATGCATTCAAAGCACTGACCATACACTTAAACAATGCTTTTAAGTTAATTAATTTTTGCATGATTCATCCTGGAATACAACAGAAATTCCCTCCATTGCACTCTTGCTGCTCCTACACAGAGAATTTGTAGTTGGAGAAGCAGCAAGGGCAAGATTATGTTAACCTGTGACCAGATGTGATGGATGAGTAACTTGAGCTAGTCCTGAGACCACCATGCAGCAGCCATTCACGAGTCTGGAGCAGTGGGGTGAGCCTGGGTACAAACTGGGAGGGCGAGTGTCAGCTGGTTGTCAGGAGGAGCAGAGTGCCAGGCCCAAATATCATTTCATTCACTAAGGATTGGGTCAGTAATTTATGCTTTGCATAACTTTATCTGTTACTGACCATACTTATTGCTGTTTGTAATCACTTATCAACATGCTGAGAGAACACGGTACACAAACTAACTTTCTGTATCGAGGAGGCAATAGGGTAACTGCACCTTAAATATATTTTATATGTAGAGGTGCAGAATTCTTAAAGATAGATAATCAGCAATTTGTTTCCCTATCTAACAGCCAGCATCCTGCATTCAATTTTTATAAATGTTTTCATGGGGGATCCAAGATGGCGGCGACCCAGTAAGACTGAGTCTATAGTGCTCCTCCCAAGACTTGGGCGCAGTGGGTCACCTACCCCCTACCAAGCTCACCAAATCATTTATAATAGTTTAGTAACTCAATTAGTTGTGTAATATTACATTTAAACAACTTAATCCTAAGTTAAAATGACTAAAGGGAAAGGAGCCCGAGGCTCTCAGCAAGCAGGAACCCCTCCCCCACACTCTCCAGCTGCAGCAGAGGCGCCCACAGCCGCCCCGGGGGACTTACCAACAGTAACAAGTCTTGCAGAAATGCTTTCCAAACTTGACTCGAAGATCGATGCTTTTATCGTCGAATCCAG
>NC_057732.1:19377563-19414221 GCF_004010195.1 Chiloscyllium plagiosum | reverse complement strand
GGGTTTGATCAGGCCTTTTTTTCTTCTTTTAGCTCAAAAAGCAGGGGAGTTGTTGTTCTTGTTCGGAAGAATTTCCCTTTCAAAATCCTAAAGCAGATAAAAGACGAATCTGGACGATATATCTTGATTAAAGCCCTCATAAATGGAGAGGAATATGGGATTTTAAATTTGTACTGCCCCCCGGCACACCCCTTTAAATTTATAACGGAAGCCTTTTCAAAATTGATGGCTTTTGATGCCCGTCATATAATTATAGGGGGAGACTTTAATTGTATTATGGATCTGGAAATAGACAGGATTCCCAAGAGTACTGCAGGAGTATCTCCCAGATCTAGACAATTGATGGATCTGAACAAAGAATTAGGATTAGTAGATGTATGGAGATGTCTTCATCCACAGGGTAGAGATTTTTCTTTCTACTCTAATCCACATAAATGTTTTCATGAAGCTATTTATATATTACATTTTTCCTATTTGCAGAAAGAATTCCTGGAAAAGCAGTATTATTGTTGCATTATTTTTACATAAGGTATGCAATAACTTAGTGATTTGGTGAATTAATAAGGCATGGTGGACAGAAGCTTTATTTACAATTAACCAGAAACATCATTTTTATGGGTTTCAAATGAAAAGATTCAACTATATATACCTATGTATGCCATTTGTGGTGTTTGTGATATTTTATTTATCTGAAGAAGAAATCCCTCTAACAAAATCAACAGATAGTGTAAGCAATGTTTCTATGATTATACCCTCTCATAAAGGCATTTGTCAAAATAAGAAAGAACCTTCTGAAAACAAAGAAGTAACCTTTGAAAATGAAAAAGTAGCTCATGAAATCTCACACAGAGCCCTTGAAAAAGTACTTTGCCCCCTGTTGGAATATATTAGCTTGAAGCTGATGTCTTTTCTTCAAGTGTGGCTCCAGGCGTACTTCTTGTAGATAACTTTACCACTAGACATCACAGCCATACTTCATCCTGAAATCACCCACTTCTCACTGAAACCCAGTCAAGAAACTGAGATTTTACTTATGTTTGCATATAGGTGTCTATTCTGAGAAATTGAAGTAGTTAAATCGATCGTGCTGATTGATAGGATAATGAGTACAATCTTATTTCTACATTTGATATACTGTTATTATATGATAACTTGCGCTGATGGAAATTGTGCTTTCATGTATTGAAAATTCAGTAGAGTACATGAGTGCCTGATTCCAAATTCCATGACTACATTTTTATTGCAGGCTTGAGCTGACTTGTTTTCTGTTTTTATCCTGTGCAACAATTAACATATGCTCTCTATCCCTCAGTGGTACTTGAAGACTCTTCAGAGAGTCACGTGTGACAAGTACCTCTTAAATTATAGGCCACTTGGATTTCTTAGGTCAGTACAAGGTCGATGGTATTACATTTTTAAAAAAATGCCAGTGGTTTTTGTGTTTTACACAGCTATTGCCAGTTGTATTCCTGGACCCTGTTTACTTAAAAAACAAGCAGATGTTTGCTTCTGCTAGTTCGCAAATTATTTTTCTGTTCCTCTTAGGTCCTGACATTTAAGGAGATAACTTGGCAGATGATCCGAATAGAGGCAGATGCCATCCAGAGCAATGAACATGATATCCTGAGTGCGCCAGTGAGGCTCATCACAAACCAATCCAGGATGAAAGTCAGCTTAAAGCGAAGGGTACAAAAGAGTAATTTTTTATTTTATGTGGATAGAAAGAAATCAATGTCATAATGATGCAGTATTCTGCACACAGAGCACCAAAACAGTAGTAAAGAAAACAACAAATCTGGAGATCACTGCAGGTCAGACAGCATCCATGGAGAGAGAGAGCAAGCTAACGTTTCGAGTCTGTGGAGCAAAAGTTAACTTGCTCTCTTATCTTGGATGTTGTCTGTGATCTCAAGCATTTGTTGTGTTCAGTACAGATTCCAGCATCTGCAGTAATTTGTTCCAGCATAGTGAAGAAATGCACTGAAGTGACTGAGTGACTTTTGGAGTATAACATGCAATTCTGGTGTCCCCTGCCCTGGCTATAGAAAGGATGTTGTGAAACTTGAAAAGGTTCAGAAAAGATTTATGAGGACATTGGGAGGTTTGAGATATAGGGAGAGACTGAATAGGCCAGGACTATTTTTTTCTAGAGCTTCGGAGGCTGAAAGGTGACCTTATTGAAGTTTGTAAAATCATGAGGGCCATGGATAGGCTAAATAGGCAAGGTCTTTATCCCAGGATGGGAGAGTCCAAAACTTAAGGGCACAGGTTTAAGGTGAGAAGGGAAAGGTATAAAAGGGACCTAAGGGGCAATGATTCCTAGCAGAGGGTGGTAAGTGTATGGAATGAGCTGTCAGAATAGGTAGTAGATTACAGCATGTAAAAGGCATTGGGATGGGTATATGAAGAGGAATATGGGCCAAATCCTGGCAAATCAGACTAGATTTATACAGAGTTTCTGGTTGGCATGGGAAAGTTGGATCAAAGTGTCTGTTTCCATGACTGTGATCTAAATATAACGCTACTGTTTAAATTCATCAGACCCTGCAAACCCTCTAATAAAACTGGCTAAATTTGTCATGATATATTTGGAAGAATTTTAGTGATATTTGCGAATGCGTCTCTAAGACGTTCATAGTATGAAAAGACTTGATAGTGGTTGTTTGCCTTGGTATAATGCTGAAGTTTACACCTGCAGCCAGAGGGCATTACAGTATTAATCAAGATTTTTGCTGATTTCACACTTATGTTGTTCCCAGGCTTTCTGATTATCTGTTCAGTGGCATTTAAGATGAAATGTTATGAAAATTTCCAATGCCTTTAGCTTCCATTTTTGTGCCGTCCTCCTGTTTTCTATGTTTTTATGTTTTACCATTTTGAAGCCATTTTAGTCTGAATATCCCAGGTATTAAAATCAGATGATGAAATATGAAAATCAGTGGGGTTTTTTAAACGACTTTGTGACAACGTGTAATCGTACTTTCATCCTTGTGTCTTTTTTTTTCACTGATATTTTCCTACTTCGTCAATGCTCGGAACATTTTTCAGTGGAATGTGTTTGATGCAACTTGATGCATCAGATCTCAGAAATTATAGACTTATGATTTTTATTTTCTTATTTGAACAGCTAAAGGATTGTAATGTGGTGGCATCAAAGCTGGTACTTATTTTGGATGATTTGTTGTGGGTTTTGACTGATTCTCAGTTGAAGGCAATGGCACAGTATTCTAAATCTTTGAGTGAAGCCATAGAAAAGTCTGCACAGCAAAGGAAGAGTATGGCTTCTGAACCAACGCAGGTCTGTATTTAGTTATTTTGTTTTTGATCTTTATTCGTCAGTAGCAAATGTCAATGGTATTAAGCATACATAAATTGCTGACCAAGGCTTGTGATTGGTGCATTAGTAGGAGTAGCAGTGAAAACCTAAGCATGTGCATTTTTAATGGCTTTAAGCCTGACAGGGACCTTGAGTGTGTCATTTGCATTTCTTTCTTGTAAATGTTATAGGTTTAAATTTTAATGTCATTGAATGAAAACCAATGGCAGAATGACAAATGCTCAAGATGAATCTTTTATATTGTAAATATTAATGACTGAGCAATATTGGGAACCAACTGCATCACTTACAGCATTGCATATATCCAGGAGTGTACCAAAGCACGCGATCCTTTAAGGGCTGCCTATTGCCAAAGCTGAGAATAAAATGCTGGTGATTTGTAAGTTGTCTGAGCCCCAAGATAAAATAAATGCCATTACTTCAATCCTAGAATTAAGTTACCAACTAAGATATAATATATTAAGTTAATGTTTTCCTTCAGTTTGTTTCTCAAAACAGTGCAACTGCTGACTGTCTGTCTGAAGAAGACGGCAATGAAATTGCTTGACTTTAATGTTTAGTAGTATTAATGGGTAATAGCTAAGCATGGAGATGCGGTGCTTACTACAGTTACAATGTTAAGTCTTTTTATGTTAGTAATTTAAAACTGGTTAAAATTGTTGAATTAAGAATAAAAACAAATTTAATGAATAGAATGGTTAGGAAATTTGTTGCTGTGATTTTGTTTCTCTCAAAAGTCACACATTTCAAATGTTTTCTGTTGAACAAAGTCGTAAAATAATGTCCTGTTCTGATCAGACCATTTGCAATTACTTCAGTTCTGTTCAGTTATTTCTATTCCTTCTTTTCCCACTTGTCTTTGGTTTTTATATTTTTATGCTTGAAGCAATTCTTTCTTAAAACAAGAAAATTATCGCAACAGGTGGTAAAATAGATGATTCAGTGATGCCAATTTATGTAATTAATGTAGATTCCATGACTTATTTTGTTATTGTTTGACAAGGTATTCTAACTATCTATTCAGTTAAATTTATATTGGCAGGATTAACATAATTGTATAATAATATATAATTTTTAGATAATTAACTAAAAAGCGGAAACTCTAGGGTAGCAATCTCCGGATTACTCCCCATGCTAGCAAGGCTAGGAACGGAGACAGTACAATTGAACACGTTGCTAAAGAATTGGTGTCAGGGTGAGGGCTTCAGATATGTGGATTATTGGGATGCCTTCCAGGGAAGATGGGACCTCTACATGAAGGAGAGTTGAACCTAACTGGAGGGGCTTCAGTATCCTGTATCCTGGCAGGGAGGTTTGACAGTGCCAGTCAGGAAGGTTTAGTGTGGCAGGGAGGTGGGAACCAGAGAGGCAGCTCAGTAAGTATAGAAACTGGGGAAGAGCTTGAATCTAAGACAAATATAGGTCAGAGGAAGAGCAGTCAGGGAGAGGTTGCTGAGCTCAGCGGAACTGGAGGCTTGGACTCTATTTGCTTCAGTGCCGGATTAAATTAGAGCCTGGATTAATGCACGCACTTATAATGTTGTTATTACAGAGACATGACTGAAAGAGGGACAGGATTGGCAGCTTGACATTACAGGATATCCATGTTTTAAATGAGACAAAGAAGGGAGTAAAAGAGGTGGAGGAGTTGCATTACTGGTTATGGAGCATATCACTGTTGAGGAAGGACACCCTGCAGGGATCTTGCAGCAAAACATTATTGTTTGAGCTCAGCAAGAGGAAAGGTGCAATCGTAATGTTGGGCTTGTACTACAGACCTCCAACTGCCAGTGGGAGATAAAGAAAGAGATATGTAGTCAGATTCTGGAAAGATTTGAAAATAACAGGATTGTTGACTGGGACTCCCATGGTGCTGGGAGTTTGGATATGGAGCAATTTATTATCTGTGTCCAGGAGGGTATTTTGAAACAATATGTTAGGGGCCATATTGGACCTGGTCTTGGGAAATAAAGCCTGACCAGGTGATCAAAGTTTTAGTGGGTGAGCATTTTGGGAGTAGTGACCATAATTCCATAAATTTTCGAATCCTTTTGGATAAGGACAAGAGTGGACCTCTGATGAAGGTGTTAAGTTGGAGTAAGGCCAATTACAACTGAATTAGGCAAGAATTAGAAAATGTGGATTGGAAATGGCTATTTGAGGGTAAATCCACATTTGGCATATGTGAGTCTTGTAAGGACCAGTTGATTAGAGTGCAGGACAGGCATGTTCCTGTGAAAATGAAGGATAGGATTTGGGGACGTTAGATGACAGGGGAAATTATCAGCTTAGGTATGCTTCCTTATTTTTAAACTAAGGTCTAGCAGGGTGAAAGAGAATCCCAAGGCATTTTATACATGATAGGAACAAGAGGGTAGCTAGGAAAAGAGTAGCCCCATTTAAGGTAAAAAGGAGCAAGGGTATGAGTGGAGCCAGAGGAAATGGGCAAGCTCCTTATTGAGTACTTTACATCAGTAGTCACCAAAGTGAGGGACATAAGGGGTGTTGAGATTAGGGAAAGGTGTGTGAATACTCTCAGGTGGGTTAGCATAATGAAGGAGGAAGTGTTGTGTGTCTTGAAATATATTAAGATAGATAGATCTACCCCAGGATATTGTGGGATAGCTGGGCCTTTACAGATAGCTTTGGTAAGGTTCCAGAGGACTGGAGAATGGCCAATGTTGTTTTGTTTAAGAAGGGAAAATGGAGATAATCGAAGAATTGCAGGCTGGTGAGCTAGACGTCAGTGGTGGGGAATCTATTGGAGAAGATACGAAGAGACAGGATTTATTCGCATTTGGAGGCGAATGGACTTGTTGGTGAGAGGCAGCATGGTTTTGTGCAGGGAAGGGCACCAATTTGATTGAGTTTTTTGAGGAGGTGATAAGAACGATTGAGACAAGGGCAGTGATTTTGTCTCCGTGGACTTTGGTAAGGCATTTGTTAAGGTGCAACATGGTAGGCTAATACAGAATGCAGAGTTTCATGGAATCTGGGATGAGCTGCCGAGATGGATACAAGACTGGCTTCGTCATAGAGGCCAGAGAGTAATGGTGGAAGAGTGCTTTTTGGAATAGAGATCAGTAACTAGTGGTGTTCCATAGGAATCGATCTTGGAACCTTTGTTGTTTGTAATATATATAAATGATCTGGAGGAAAATGCAGATGGTCTGATTGTGGTCTGCAGATGACATCAAGATCAGTAGAGTTGCAGATAGTAAGGAGGATTGTCAAAGGATACAGTACGATATAGATAGACTGGATTTGGGCAGAGAAATGGCAGATGGAGTTTAATGAGGGCAATTATGGGGTGATGTATTTTGGAAGACCAAATTCAGATGCAAATTATACAATAAATTATACAATACCCTAAGGAGGGTTGACACTGGGATCTGGGCATACAGGTCCACAGGGTTCTGAAAGTGGCAAAGTGCATAAGGTAGTCAAGAAGGCATACAGCATGTTTGCAGCCTTCAGCCAGGGCAAGTAATGTTACAGCTGCACAAAAATTTTGTTAGGCCTGTACAGTTCTGGTCACTACACTACCAGAAGGATGTGGATACTTTGGAGAGGGTGAAGAGAAGGTTTATCAAGATGTTGCCTGGTCTGGAGAGGTGGAATAAACTCAGATTATATTCACAGGAAAAACAGGGACTTAGGGGTGATTTGATAAAGGCCTAAAATTGAGAGGTATAGATGGGGTGGAAAGGCCAACTACAAGAAGGCAGAGGTTCAAGGTGAGAGGGGGAGAACTGCTGGGAACCTTTTTCACACAGCGTGATGAGTAGCTGTAACATACTGCTGCGTTAAAAGAAGACACGTTAGCAATGTTAAAGGCCTATCTTGATTGACACATGATTGGGAGGCAAACAAATGAATACAGAGGAACCTTGATTATCTGAATGCCGATTATCCGAAGGAGATCTCGAGGTCCCGATAGAAACATCACATCAAAGACGTGTTTCCAACAGTCATCTCCAAATGGCTGACCTCCTTTTCTCTCTCTCTCTCTCTCTCTCACACTCTCTCACACTCTCTCACACTCTCTCACACTCTCTCACACTCTCTCACACTCTCTCTCTCTCTCTCTCTCTCTGTCCCTCTCCCTACGCTTACCCTGGAGTTCTACGCAGGGGTGTACCCTACACCCCCCTTCCCCAGATAATCTCTCCAACATTGTCCTGGACAGGGCAAAGGTGGAACCTGTCAAAAAGTTGTGTGGGGGGCTGTGGCTGTGTGTGTGGATGCTGTTTGGAAACTTACCCCACAAAGGCAGTTACAGCACTACAGCAGCAGCAGTATGGTTGGTGTACAGTCCGGTTGCCCCAGAGAGGGGGGACGGACAGGGTGGGGACAGGTGGGGTGCGGTGTTCGAGGGGGGATGTTGGACAGGGTTCTGGGGGCAGTGTTGGGGGCTGGGTCTCGCGCGCTGTGATGCTGCCTTACCTCCTGAATGGGGAACAGACTTTTAAAAACTCCAAGCCCCAGAGGAAAGGCATTTAATCGATTATCCGAACGCAATAGTGCCCGCTCATCTCGTTCGGTTCCCCTGTAGATACCATGCATGGGCAATAAGTAGTGAGTCGAGATAAGGATTAACAATTGGAGGGCCAAAGGACTTGTTCCTGTGCTATATTGTATTCTATATCTTTCCTTGTAGAGTACAACTCCGGTTCCTGTTTCCCAACAAGTTAGAACGACACAGGCTACAGCAGCAGCTGATCAGAATGATGCTCTTGCCAAACTCTTCAATGCCTTTGATGTCAAGGAAACGTCTCACCATTTAATTATTTCTCATTTGGATCTGCACATCTGTGATGACATTTATGTGAAGGAGAAAGGTACTGCATACATTTGTGAACCAAAAGGCTGAAATTATTAGATGGAAACCAGGAATTCTTTTCATGCTCATTGCATTTCTCAGATTTTTTTGCATTTGTGTTTGTATGGAATTTTAGTGCATTTCGTAAAATTTTTGTGTTGCAATGTCAGATTCCATTGAGCTCAGTTTGTGTTATGAAACTCAAACATGGCAAGTGTCATCGAGGTATTAATTGTTGGAAGTATATCGGGAAAATGTTTTTATGAAGAATCTGAAGCGATAGACTCAATTCTTCTTTTTGGAGATGACGTATTTTATTTTGCTATTGTAGGCATCTGAGCATGTATTCCAAATAATAGATTGCAAATGAAATACAGATGAGGATAATAGTTTGTATGTAACTCTGGCTTATTGAATAGATTGTACATCCTCAGTGTGTAAATGTAAATCAGAATAAATTTTACATAAACTTAATTTGGCATTTAATGACTGGTAAGCATCAATGCTGAATTTTACAGCCAGACCAATTAGGCTGCTTCATGTATATTTGCTAGCCACTCATAGGTGAGTTTGTTTTGCAGGATCCATCTTGCTAACCAATCTGAATTCTATAGTGTTCATTCCCAAAGACAATTTGAATCCTTCATTGAGGATGGTATCTTGTTAATTATGGAAATTAATTTTAAAATGCGATGTGAGCAATCATAGCTCATCAGTTTAGGTAAGATGACACTTTCCCTCCTGTCTTCACTGCTCCAAATATAACTGCCCTAAAAATAACTCCAAGTTACAAGAATGTAATTGCAAGCTTTTTGGACCTAATGATTTGCATCATTTGAAAAGCAACCTCCTACCACCGTGAAAATAATGAATTTATCTTTGACAAGTTTATACCCCTTTGTTTCACTATTAAGATTTACATTGAAATAGTAGGATCGCTATGTCTTGCATATACCTGCTGTATACCATTAATTATTATCAATATAGTCTCTTCTTGATTGCTTTCTTTCAAGAACATAAGGTTCGCTCATTCTACTTTAGAACTCAGAACTGACAATAGAAGTCAGTCTCATAGTAGTGTTTGTGATGGAAACTAGAAATGCTATTTGAAATGTCTTTCATCGGTTTGCTTGTTTCCTTTTAATTATGGCTGGATTTACGAAATTGAGTGTGTCGACACCACAAAATTCATTGAAATTTAACAACTAGTTTAATTCATGGGTTGTGTTTGTCACTTTTTTTGGCTTCTTGTGTGTGAAGTATCTAAAACATAACTTTTAAGTGTCAACCTTCTGTTTGGGTTAATTTTGGATTTTATCCAGCTCATTTTATATAATCTCTGCTGCCTCATCAAACTTTCCTGTGAGACAGTTCAATGTATTTAAGACCGTAATGGCATAAATAAGACCAGAAGAGCTCTTGTAAAACAGTGGTAATGTTCCTGTCTCTGAATCAGAAAGTCTGCTCTGCACTGGAGAGATGAAATTCAAATTGGGTAACCGCTTCCCCAGAACACCTATGCGATGTCCAATAAAATGACTCAGAACTTCTAGTTGCTTGCCACTGCAACACGCCATCATGTTCCCATGCTAGTATTTCTGATTCAGGCCTGCTGCAGCACTCCAGTGAACTGTAACATAGACTGAAGGATCAACATCACCTCTTTCGTATAGATAGTGTATAGCCCTCAGCACTCAATATTGAATTTAGAGTGTAACTCCTTCCTTCCTATTTATTACCCATTCCCTCACCCTGCAAAAAAAAAAATTACAGGAACAGGCCCTTCAGCCCTCCAGGCCTACGCAGATCCAGATCCTCTATCTAAATCTGTCACCTATTTTCTAAGGGTCTGTATCCCTCTGCTCCCTGCCCATTAATTTATCTGTCTAGATACATCTTAAATGATGCTATCGTGCCTACCTCTACCATCTTTGCTGGCAACACGTTCGTGGCACCTCCCACCCTCTGAAGAACTTTCCACGTATGTCTCCCTCAAACCTTTCCCCCCTCACCTTTAACTTGCGACCTCTAGTAATTGAGTCCCCCACTTTGGGGGGGGTGGGGGGGAAGCTTCTTACCATCCACCCTGTCAATACCCCTCATGATTTTGCGGAACTCACTCAGGTCTCCCCATAACCTCCGTCTTTCTAATGAAAATAATCCTAATCTACTCAACCTCTCTTCATAGCTCGTGTCCTCCATACCAGGCAACATCCTGTTGAACCTCCTCTACACCATCTCCAAAGCATCCACATTCTTTTAGTAATGTGGCGACCAGAACTGTACGCAGTATTCCAAATGCGACCAAACCAAAATCCTATACAAATGTAACATGACCTGCCAACTCCTGTACTCAATATCCTGTCCGATGAAGGAAAAAATGCCGTGTGCTGCCTTGACCACTGTATCGATCTGTGTTGCCACCTTCAGGGTACAATGGACCTGAACACCCACATCTCTCTGTACATCAATTTTCCCCAGGGCTTTTCCACTTGCGGTATAGTTCACTTTTGAATTGCATCTTCCAAAATGCATCACCTTGCATTTGGCCAGATTGAACTCCATCTGCCATTTCTCTGCCCAACACTCCAATCTATCTATGTTCTGTTTCATTCTCTGACACTCCCCTTCACTATCTGCTCTTCCACCAATCTTAATGTCATCTGCAAACTTGCTAATCAGACCACCTATATCATCTTCCAGATCCTTTATGTATATCACAAACAACAGTGATCCCAGCATTGATCCCTGTGGAACACCACGGGTCACAGTTCTCCATTTTGAGAAACTCCCTTCACTACTATTCTCTGCCTCCTATTGCCCAGCCAGTTCTGTATCCATCTAGCTAGTACTTCCTGGACCCCATGCGACTTCACTTCCTTCATCAGCCTACCATGGAGAACCTTATCAAATGCCTTACTGAAGTGCACGTATATGACATCTACAGTCCTTCCATCATCGTTCGACTTGGTCACTTCCTCAGAGAATTCTATTAAATTGGTAAGACATGACCTTCCCTGCACAAAAATATATTGTCTATCACTGATAAGGCCATTTTCTTCCAAATATAAATAGATCCTATCCTTCAGTATCTTCTCCTGCAGCTTCCCTCCCACTGACGTCAAACTCACCGATCTGTAATTACCTGGATTATCCCTGCTATCCTCCTTAAACAAAGGGATAATATCAGCATTCTGCAGTCCTCTGGGACCTCACCCGTGTTCAAGGATGCTGCAAAGATATCTGTTTAGGCCCAAGCTATTTCCTCTCGCTTTCCTCAGTAAACTGGGATAGATCCCATCCAAACCTGGGGACTTGTCCACCTTAAAAATCATGAGGGGTGTGGATAGGATAAATAGACAAAGTCTTTTCCCTGGGTGGGGGAGTTCAAAACTAGAGGGCATAGGTTAAGAGTGAGGGGGGAAAGATATAAAAGAGACATAAGGGGCATCTTTTTCATGCAGAGGGTGGTACTTTTATAGAATGAGCTGCCAGAGGAAGTGGTGGAGGCTAATGAAGTTGCAACATTTAAAAGGCATCTGGATGGGCATATGAAGGGTTTGGAAGGATATGGACCAGTTGCTGGCAGGTGGGACTAGATTGGGTTGGGATATCTGGTCGGCATGGACGGGTTGGACCGAAGGGTCTATTTCCTCTGTACATCTCTATGACTCGATAATGCCTTTTAGAATACCCATCACTTCCTCCCTCCTAATGCCCACTTGATACAGAGTAATTGAATATCTAACCCTAACCTCAACATCCATCATGTCCCTCTCCTTGGTGAAGGTTGCTCCCAGCACAGTCAAAGCACTTTCCATTATTCACACTTAATATTAGCACCATTGAGCATTTGTCTTCCTCCCAGTTTATTCTAAGTAGTCCCTTTGTTTGCTTTTTTCCCCCATCTGTCAGCACTGTCACCATGTATTCTTCTCACTCTTTTCTCCAACACCCTGTCATTATCATAAATACTACCATTTCTCAGCTACTTGCAGTTCTGGCAAATGGTCACTAGTCTCACAGTATTGTTATTTTTCTCTCTACAGATCCTGTCAGAACTGCTGAATTTCTCTAGCACTTGGTTTAGTTTGAGTCAGAAGGCCTGGGTTCAAATTCCACTTGTTTCAGAAATATGTTAAGGCACATCTGGACAAGTTGATTTAAAAGAAACTCTTGTTTGGGAGGTGTTGGTCCAGTGATAATGTCACTGGACTAGTAATGCAGAGTCTTGAATGCTCTGGGGATATGGGTTCAAATACCACCAGGGCTGATGGTGACATTTAAATTCTAAGGAACATTTAAATTCAATGTTAAGTGTCCTTACCTCTGGGCTAGAAAACCTGAATTTGAGTCCCACCTGCTCCAGAGGTGTGTCATAACTTGCCTGACCAGGTTGATTTAAAAATATCTGAGCAACCAACCCAATATCGCACCAACCCAGTAAGATCATGGTTGAACCACCAGCTCATAGTCTTGATTGTTCTCCATATCTCTCTTTTTTTACCCTTGATATCCAACGATCTATTAATTTCTGTCTTAATGATGCTCCTTGACTGAGTACCCACAGGCATCTTAGAAAGAGAATTCTAAAGATTCATTAAACTAAATGGAGTAATATCTCATCAGTTCTAAATATCTGACAGTTTATCCTGAAACTATCCATTCTAGCTCTTGAGTCTCCAAAATGGGAAATAACCTCTCAGCATCCACTTCTCAAGCCTGTCAAGAATTTTGTTTGCTGTATAGTTTCTCATTTTTCTAAATTTCAAAGTTGGCCTAATCCAATTATTTTAGTCCTAAATCCAAATCAGAAATATCTTGCCCAATAAAATCCTTGTCTATAACCAGGATTTACTTCAACTTCCCACCAGATTAAGCTTGTTTAATGGCCTTTTAGACAGAATGTTATCAAAGACTTCCTGGACATCCGTTGTTTCCAATTACTGATATTTAGTCAAACACATATAACTATGCAGGTAAAGCTGACCCTTTGTCAAAATTGGAATCCCAAAGTCTAGAGTTTAGTAGATGTGGGTGAATTGTTTGCTTGCTCACTAATTGATGGAGAGGATCGCAGTTAAAGAAAATAAAATATGATTCTAATATTGTTCTTCTAAATTTTCTGATATAGTTCCAGTAATTTTTATTTTTGAACATTTATTTACAGGATTTCCAAAACAAATCACAGGTGGAGCCATGCAGTTGTCTTTTACGCAGATTACAGTGGATTATTATCCTTATCACAGAGCAGGTATATTATTAAAATGCAATGAAACTTCTAAAGTGTTAATTTTCAAATCTCTGCTTGATATCATTGCACCACCTCTCTTCAACCACTTCTACATCTTAATGTTTATGTGTCTGCCTTGTCTCTCGAACACACTCCCTCAGCTCCTCCTGTATTGGTAACCCCTTTGAAAGCACATTCAAAACTGAAAGCTTATTTTTTTCAGCCCTGCTTTGTCATTTTCCTAATAATTACCATTATTGTTGCTTATATCTAATTCTCCAATAACAAACATTTGCATTTACATTGCACTTTTAGTCCAGAAAAATATTCTAAGGCACCTAGCTGAAGCATCAATTAACTTGACAATCAGCATTAGCAACGTGATTAAAGGCTTAGACAAAATGATGGATTTTAAATAATACTTAGAGGAAAGCTATTTAAGGAGAGGACTCTAGAACTTGGAACTAGTTAGTTAAAGGCATGCTGGCGAATAGCAGATGGAGTGAAGGGCACATGCGATACATAGGCTTCAGAAGTTTATTGGAATCAGGGAGGTGAAGGAAGCCATAACTGATTTTAAACATGATGAAAATTTTTAACTTGAAGCAATGGGGATAGCAAGAGCTAATGTAGATCAGCTAACTTGAGTAATGGATACACAGGGCTTGGCATGGATTTGGATTCAGGTACTGGAGTATCAAGTAATGCTTAAGGGTTGGGTTTGAAGATGGAAAGTGAGCAGGGTGAAAATTTGTGTCGTTTAGTGTGTATTGCCAGAAGCACACATGCCAGTTCAAAATCTGAGGTAGCAGCAATATTATGGAGGTGGAAATAAGCAACCTATGTAGTGAAAAGCATTTTGGATCAGAAGTTCAATTTTATGCCATGCAAGATGTGAAGATTGCAAACATCATTGACCAGGTGATTGATGGTAATAGTTGACATAGTTGGGAATAATGGTTGAAGAAGTTCACAATGTCTACCAGTGGGGACCTCAGAGCAATGACAATTAACAGCCATACCAACTCACTGCTCCCCAACCCGAAAAGGAATGTGATATTTTGTGGTTTGGGCAAGAAAGGTAATGTTGAAGCCTTTGATATATAAAAAATAATAGATGAGACGTGAAGTTCCTGGTTTGACCACATGTTTTGTAAAATAATGTGCAGGAGACAGCTGCCAGCATTGGATGTATTATAATGAATCAACAAAAACGAGATCAATGTGGGCAAAGGAGTTACTGAACGAATTCAAATCCAATGTTGAAATGCTAAAACAAGCAGTGAAGGATTACACGAAAACAAAACCTCCTTCACCTCCGCAGATATTAATAGGTAGGTGCATCTTTTATTCTTTAAAGGCAAATTTTTCTAATATTGTGAGGGGAAGTGGTCTGAACATGCTGACAGTTAATATAGATAGTTCCAGTTATCTATGCCAAATATTGATTCAAGTTATAATTTGCAGTGCTGACCATGATAGATTTAGGACAAAATAGACACAAGATTTGTATGTGTCTATCTGTATATGGTAAGCATGCTTTGCTGAAGACAAAGTTCCGAGCAATACTTAATTAAAAGCCTTTCTCTTAAATATGCTCTCAGATGTATTTGTATAACAAAAGAACCACTTCACACTTCTCTCACTGTCAAACATGAGATCCAAACTTTGACTTGGCAAAATCAACAAAAATACTTTGCTATTTCTGCTTATTAAATTTTCCTTCCTTGATTTGCCTTGCACCATAAAGTGCTAGAAAATAGCCCAAAAAAAAACAATTGGAACCAAAATGACTTACAGAATTGTAAGGTCTTTCATGTTCTTTAGGTTCCATGCTGAAGAGAAAATGTTAAAAAAGCAAAATTTTTACCAGCCATGTTTTCTAATTGTGACCATGTAAACATTTTGTTACTTTTATGTCTCTACTTATTTGAGGTAATGCCTGACAGATATTTGCTTGCCAGAGGAACTTTCAAACATTTTAATTGTAAATGATCTATATTTGTCCTACTTATAGAACATTTAGAGCAAAAACAATTTATCAGAGCAAAAATAATTTCATAGACCAATTGCTGTGACTTAACAAGTTGAATATTTATTGAGTCATCATCATAAAGCATGAAACAGACACTTCCGTTAAACTAGTTCACATCAACCATGTTCCCAAACTAAACTGGTCTCATCTGCCTGCGTTTGACCTAAATCTCTCCAAACATTGCCTTTTCATGTACTTATCCAATATCTCTTAAACATTATAACTCTACCTATATCCACCACTTCGTCTGGCAGTTCATTCCACACACTAATTGCTCTCTGTGTAAAACAAAAAATGCTCCTTTGGTCCTTTTTAAATATTTGTCCTCGCACTTTGAAAATATGTCCCCCAGTTTTGAACTTCCCCACCTTAGGGAAAAGGCCTCTGGTAATCACCTTGTCAATGCCCCTCAAGGTTTCATCAACCTCAATAAGGTCACACCTCAACCTTCTACCCTTCAGTGAAAAACATCTCCGTCTATCCAGCCTATTTTTGTAACTCAAACCCTCTGTTCCTGTAAACATCCTAGTAAATCTTTTCTGAATTCTCTCCAGTTTCGTAATATCCTTCCTGTAATAAGGTGAACAGAGCTGGACACCTATTCTGGAAGAGGCTTCACCAATGTTCTGTACAACCTCAACATGATTTCCCCATTCCTTTATTCAGAGGTCTGAGCAATGAAGGCAAACGTACTAAACACCTTCTTAACCACCTTGTCTACTTGCAATGCAAATTTCATGAATTATGTACCTGAACCCCTAGGTCCCTCCTCTGCAGGCCCTACCAAGAATTGTGTAAATCCAACCTTTACTTATTTTACCAAAATACAATACCTCACATTTATCCAAATTAAACTCCATCTGCCACTCCACGGCTTTTGGTCTACATGTTCTTTCATGTCCATACTTTGAATTTATTGCAGAGACCACTCTCAAACAAAAACCTGTAACAACAGGTAAAGAACAAATGTCAAAAGGAGCCAGTCTTGCAACTACTCCACCTTCAACTAATCAACAGCCAAAGACAAAATTGTTGTCCAGTTGTTTTGTATTCAGAGTGGAAGATTTAAATATTTATCAGGTGAGAACAAGATGTCTTGGAGCTTGAACTTATTCAAAGTATGTAATATCTGTAATATGTGACTAGGATTTAACATAAAAACAAATCCAGCAAGATTGTAATTTTGTGAAGAAACCATTAACCAAACATTCGCTGGGCAGACAGAACATAGATAGTAGTTTCACATGGGGACCATGTAGAATGCCTACTGCACATTATGAAAGAATTGCCTGGAAAATTGACTTTTCTGCTAGGCAATTTGGTACCCTCTGAAAGTTTCCATTTAGATTGGAATCTATGGAGGATTCCTTTGAAATTAAATTAAGTAGTTTACTCAGGAAAGATTAGACTTAGTCTAACTCCTGTGCAACAGTCCCGATACTTACCTCTCACACCCCAACTCCACATCTTCTCTCCCCCCCCCCCCCCAACCTAAAGCCAGACCCAACTTGACACACCCTCCCACCCACTCTGACCAACCCTAAACACTGCATCACTTTGCCGTCTTACACTCTAGTTCCCTTCCCAACTGGCACCTTATCTGGCACGCTATCACCTACCCTGTTGGCACCCTATGCACCTGATCAATTTGGCACCCTATCCCCCAAAACTTAACATCACACTTAGCTAATGTATTTCTAATTTGACAGGCAACTGTCAAATTTAAATTTCAGCATGCAGAACTTGATGCCATGTAAAAGGGTGGTGTGGATGGTTTGCTTTCCCTGGTAGTTGTGCACTCAAAAAAGAACTGTTTCAATGAAAGTACGGCTCTGCATTTCTGGGGGAGCCCTGTCAGAAATGCACAGCCTCCTTTCGTAAGCAAGAAGGACGACAATAAGATTGCCGCTCCCTGGAAAATCCAACCACATTTAACATTTTATATACCATGTAAATTTCTTGAATTTTCCTGAGAGTAAAACTCAGAAATCAGATTTTATGCATTATAATCAATCAAAATAGTAAAGCTCATCACATGTAGCTGCTAAACTTTTTCTCATTCTGTTACCTCAGTTAAGAGCAGTTTTAAACATAATAAGAAGTCAGCATGGTTTTGAATGTTTTTAGGTCATCCTTTACTTGGAAATCTTCGAGATGGTAACTAAGCTGACGCATGAGAATATTTCAGTGAATAAAGCTTACTTGGATTTTTAAAAGCATTATGACAAGGTTTTATGATGCTAGAAAGTGAGGTTATTATTTAATGGTTACAATTACTGGAATGGTTTGACAAGTATTTTGACAACAAAGGATGTGATATGTTGATAAATGGAAGGTACTTAGCTTGCCTAACCAGTGTATGGGTTTTGCAAGGTGCTCTGCTGGAGCAAATATTACTTGTAATCTGTCAGTGATAATTTTGAGCAGGTATCTATAACATTTGTATTAAATGGGGATCAGTTAGTACAGTTGACTGGACAGCTGGGGTGTAGAGTAATGCCAACAGCATGGGTTCAATTCATGCAGAGTCATTAAAAAAAACTCCAACTGCCAAATCCTGTATGTCATTCAGGGGAGGAAGCTCATGCTTTTACCCAGTCTGGCTTATATGTTTCCAGTTCAGGCCAGGTATTAATATCCTTGGAGAAACCTAGTAATAGCCAATAAATACTGCTTTGCTACTGTCACACACATTTCAAAACAACAAAGATATATCTGTAAAAGCTTTAATACTTTAGAACAGTCAGAATGGCCAGTTGTCTTGTGCATCATACAAAGTTGAGTTTATGATGCAGGTAGAAAGAGGATCAGGCCATTTAGCCCTTCGAACTTGTTCCTCCATTTAGGTTTTGGCTAATCTTTGCCTCTACTTGTTTTACTATTCTTAGTTCTGTTTCTCCTACCTTAGAAAAATCAGTTGATCTCAGTATTGAAAAAGTTAATGATACAATGTCCATAGCTTATGGGCGGAAAAAGTTCTACATTTCCATGACTAATGACTAAGAAACAAGGCATTAGATGATAGATTAAATATATTTACGTGTCTCTTTTTACACAATGGCATATAACCGATTTTCCATGAGTGTCACATTTTAGGTATCAGTTCAGATGTCAGATTTGCCTAAATTTTATTTTAACAAAATGAAAAGAAAACTAATCTTTCAAAGTTTGTGCGAAGATTTGTAGCTCGGGAGCTCGTTGCTGTGGTTCTGTTCGCCGAGCTGGAAGTTTTTGTTGCAAATGTTTCGTCCCCTGGCTAGGTGACATCATCAGTGCTTGGGAGCCTCCTGCGAAGCGCTTCTTTGATGTTTCCTCCGGTGTTTATAGTGGTCTGTCCCTGCCGCTTCCGGTTGTCAGTTTCAGCTGTCCGCTGTAGTGGTTGGTATATTGGGTCCAGGTCGATGTGTTTGTTGATGGAGTTTGTGGATGAATGCCATTCACATGGCATGGCATTCATCCACAAACTCCATCAACAAACACATCGACCTGGACCCAATATACTAACCACGACAGCGGACAGCTGAAACTGACAAATGGAAGCGGAAGGGACAGACCACTATAAACACCGGAGGAAACATCAAAGAAGCGCTTCGCAGGAGGCTCCCAAGCACTGATAATGACGCCTAGCCAGGGGACGAAACGTTTGCAACAAAAACTTCCAGCTCGGCGAACAGAACCACAACAGAAAACTAATCTGCGACGAGTGAGTAGGAATGAAAACTACTCAAGTGTTCAATCTAAAGCATTGTTATTGGTTAAGCTTTGCAACATGATCAAAACAAATTACAGTACTTGTTTTAAAAAATGTAGTCATATTACAGCATTTTTCTTTGTATCCCACATGCTGTTGACAATGTTTCCAGGCAGAGTTGGAGTTCTGTACTATATAGCCATAACCCATACCTGGTGGAATTCACAAGTTGCAGATATTAACTTGCAACAAGCAGTTGCATCATAAATTTTTTCTTCTTTGATGCAGAAGAAGACTGACCATTTTGATTGACCTAAATTATTCAACTTTTTACAACTGTGCTTTTGTTGCCTTCAAATGTGTGTAACAGTATGAAAGTAGTATTTATTGCCTATTACTAGGTTTCTCCAAGGATATTAAGAATTTATCACCCGGCCTGAACTGGAAACACACAAGTCAGACTGGGTAAAAGCATGAGCTTTCTTCCCTGAATGATAGACAGGATCTAGGGGTTGCAGTTTTTTATGACTGTTGGGGAATTCCCATCACCATTTTATGGTGCTCACTCATAAGTAATTACTTGTATTTTGTTCAATTTACAACTAGCTGGAGTGGAATTAGAACCCTCTTTTTGGTGCTCTGAAGTTTTATACGACTGGTGATGTCACTATTTGGATCATTTCATAAAATTTTTAACTTGATCCACCTACAGGTTTCTACAGCTGATCAGCGTCGAGATTCCCCTAAAGCTATGATCTGCTGCAATAAGAAGTCTTTATATCTTCCATCAGAGATGGCAGCTATTCATATTGAATTCACTGAATATTATTTTCCAGATGGGAAAGATTTTCCTAGTAAGAATTTATGTTCAACTAAATTGTACTTTGTAAGCATTTTCATGTATGCTGGTTGAAAAGGATTTGCAAGCTAATGCTGTTGCGATGTAGTTTTTGAACTGAGATGAGAAAGTGGATGAGGTTTCTTTGAAGTTGAAATAGCTATAATATGTCTGTAATGACTAATTTGATTCGAAGTTTTTTATGAGGTCTGTAGGTGAGAGTAATTGATTTGATGTAGTCTGTTTTGACTTCAAGGATTTTGATAAGGTCCCACATGGACACTGTTTTTGTACTCCATGATTTTGGATTGCTTTGCCATTATGTTTGTAGATAATATGCAAATTGGTGGGTTGGTAAATATTATAGAGGATAACCTTCGATTACAGGAAGATTATAAGCTGGTAAGATGGACACTGTCCAAGTAGGACCTTATCAAAGTCCTTCACTCCAGATAAACATGTGATGATGTATTTGGACAGGACAAACAAGCAAGGGAATACATGATGAATGATAAGACCCTGAGAATCACCTAAAGGGACCTTGGTGTGCATGTACATTGGCTCCTTAAGGTTTCAGGACAGGCGGATAAAATGGTTAAGAAGGCACATGAGATACTTGCCCTTATTAGTCGAGGCAAAGAATTTAAGAGCAGGAGGATTCTCGTTCCTGGAACTATTCTTGTAAATCCTTTCTACACTGTCCCCACTGTGTTCCTATTTTTCCTATAATGTGGCATCTGCAACTGTAGACTATAGGTGAAAATGAGGACTGCAGATGCTGGAGATTAGAGTCAAGATTAGAGTGATGCTGGAAAAGCACAGCAGGTCAGGCAGCATCCGCGGAGTAGGAAAATCGATGTTTCGGGCAGGAGCCATTCATCCGGAATGTAGACTATACTCCAGCTGAAGTCTAATATGTCTTTTGTGCAGGTTCAGCAGGACCTCCCTGCTCTGGAACTGTATGCTTTATTAATGACTGTTTTCACCTGTCCTGCCACCTTCAATGATCTGTACATATTGTAGGTACAGGAATATGCAATTCTGTCCCTCAAACCTGCTCCACCGTATTTTTTTACAGAAGTCTAGTGCTTGGTGTAGATCTTGAGAATACTTTTCAGGATTATTTGTGAGAATCCATTAGACGCTGACCTAGTCATATTCTTGATCATTATTTGATAACAATCCTCGTCAATGAAAAAATGCTTCAAAGAATTTTAATGTAATTTGAACTCTTACTGATTGATGTTACCCATTGATCCCACTCATCTCATTTATGACCATCCAGTAAACTGCAATATAATTTATTTCGTAGCATTTCTTTGTTGTTCCAAAGAACGATGCAATTTACCAGCGTATGTTTCACTTTCCAATGAATCAAAATTGTGATGCATGTTCTTAAAAATAGATTGTTATTGGGTGTTTGTTCTGCATCACGAGGTGATACCATAGCTGTTCTTATTTAATGCTTAAATCCTTCTCTGTTGAAATGTCACCCGGAAGGTAGATAATCAGGTGGGTTGACATTGGGAAATTCCCTGCCACAACAGGAATCAAGTTCTTAGCAGGAATGTTTTCCCACCCTGCTCCCAATTCAGACACTTAAGTGGTCCGTTGACAACACCGATGGAGCTCCTTTCACCACCATCACAATTAATTCTGTTCCTGGCTAGTGAGAGCACTTGCAGCCTTCACAACTTATGCAACAGGCTTGTCTGTCTGCTAGGCTGGGGAAAAATGAGAATGTTCAGGAAGTGGCTACTGAAAGCTAACACTCTCTCCCGACAACCTTTGCCATGCAATTTCACCCTCGTCCCAATTGGTTACTTCCTGTGTTTGAATTCCTAGTCTTTGCATTACTTTGCCACGAACAGTTACTACTAATAAAGCCAAAAATGCAGCTCTCAAGAGCTGCTAGCTGCTCTTCTTGGACGTGATCGCTGTTTGACCACCTGCGTGTCTGATAAATGCATGATCCAGTATAATTTTGTTCCTATTAGTTGGTGGCAGAGGGAGCCTGACCATTTTTTTTACACTCACCCCTACATACAGAATCATAGTATCCCTACAGTGTGGGAGCTGGCCACTCAGCACATCAAGTCCACACCGACCCTCCAAAGAGCATCCCATCCAGACCTAAAACACCCCCCTCCCCCTTACCCTCTCCCCATAAACCTGCATTTCCCATGGCTAATTCACCTAGCTTGCACATCACTGGACACTAAGGGGCAATTTAGCATGATCAATCCGCCTAACTGGCACATCTTTAAACTGCGAGGGGAAACCAGAGCGCCTGGAGGAAATCCACAGGGGAATGTGCAGACTCCACACAAACAGTTGCCTGTGGGTTGAATAGAACCTGGGTCCCTGGTGCTGTGAGGCAGCAGTTCGAACCACTGAGCCAATCTGCTGCCACCATGGAGCCAGAAGTGGAAGGTTCTACCCCATGTCACTGAATTCTGCCAACTATAGTAAATGAATGCTGTTGCTAAGGTCTTACTAACATTAATATTGGGGTCCAGTCAATCATTCTGCCTCTGTTTGTATACTTAGAATTTTGCATTATTTTGCATGCGAACATCACGTGCAAAATGTGAATGATCCATTTTATTTTAAATATTAAAAATTATGAGAATATTGACAGTGCAGAAACCTAAACTAATGTATTTAAATTTTAAAGATTTTATTATCCCTGAAATTGACCTGTTTGAGTCAAAACATACTGGAGAGTATTCGCTTCTGTGCAATGATGAATGTGATCAGGATATCTTTATTTCAACAACTAGGTGAAAAGAACTAAATTGTAATGTTCATTGATATCTTGTAACATGGTTTTAAGAAAAGTTCATGTATCGAAGTGGTTTACTATTTAGTAAAAAAAATTAATTTTGCATTTTGCAGTGTTGTCTGGCAATTTAAGATCCATAATAGCTATGATTATTATCCTCTCATTACAATTCCTTATCAACTTATTCTTAAATATTTAATATGTGAGACTTGAATATTGCTTTAATTGAAGTTCATCCTTCTGGTCTTGTATTATAGCGATATGGAATGTGTTGTTCAGGTTGGACAAGAACCAAAATCAGAATTCTGTCCTAGATCTCCTTTCCTGTACAGGTTACACTATTACAATTATCTCTAAATTGGTTTCGTTTTTGGTGGAGGTGAATGCCAAAATCACACATTCACTGATTTTGCATGATATTTCTTGAATCATGTCTGGGGGAGAAGTAATGTTTTCAATTAAAAATTCTTAAATGGGATTTCACAAGCATTTTTGCTGAACTCTTGTGAACTACAAGAATAAAATATCACATTTGTGTAATAAAAAGGTCCTTGCACCAAGGCTTTTTCTGACATAAAACATAGCTCATCATGAGGGGCAACAACAAACGTTTTGAGCCTCAACCAGACTTGACTTCCGCAGATTGTGAAGAAGTAAAACAAATTTTATATTTTAGTAGATGCACTATGGTCTATAAACTAATTTGGCATGTTGCCTTTATTTATCTAAGAAAACTTTTTAGTAGTGTTAAATAATTTGACATTAACTCACAATCATATACTTGACCAAAGATTGAATCACAGTGAGCAAATTAATATGTTACATTTTGCAATTGAAAGATCTCCGAAAGCAATGGAAAAAAGAATAAGATATAAATTTTAAAAATGAATCTGAGAAATTACTGATCCAACTAGGTAATTCAATGTACAATGCTCTGATCAAATAGTTGGGATGAACTGCAGAAAACCTTTTTACAAATTGTCTTCACTTTCATTTGTCTGGAATAAAATGTGGCTTTTTAAAAAATGTTAATAGAGATACAGGGCGTGTTCAAAAAGCTAACATAAACTCTTCAGACAGTAAAATTAACAAATCCTTAGTTATTACATTAAAAAAATTATGCTTGCATTATTTCAACATTTTGACCATTTTAACTCTATTTGTGTTGGCATTTCTAAAATTGGCACTCTAGTTAAAACATTTGAGTAAATTCCAAGCTTTAGTAGCATGTGAATAAATGCAGTAATTCCAGCTTTTAATTGCCAAAAATTACTCGAATAGTTGTATCCTTTTTTTGTCCTGTTGAAATGGTAGATGTTAACAAATGTGCAAAATGCTTTGCATTACATTAGGTCACAGTATTTGATCAGCATGGCAAATCACTCTGATGAAAACTCTTTAATTGTATTTCACATTCTGATAAATTACTTTTAAACCTAGCACAAAATTGCAATAAATGTGTTGTGTCTTAATTTTGGAATGGCAAAACCCATTTTACGTTATTTTTTTCCTATCCCTACATTCTGCCTGGCAATGGTCTTCATGAATTATTCTATTAGAAAAAAAAATCAACAGATTTTGTAAATATTACTCTTGTATGTGACCAAAAAAAAATTAGGTAGCAAGTCAGGGTTCACCATGCTTGTGTACAATGGGTTTTGCCTTGAATTTTGATAAGACTGTGTTGATTTTTCAATTTTTCCTGACATATGTATGTGTTCCTATCTGCAGTTCCTTGTCCTAACCTTTATGTACAGATGAATGCACTACAGTTCACTCTTGATGCAAGGAGCATGTTGTGGTTGAATCAGTTTATGCTAGATCTGCGGCAGAGTCTGGAACAGTTTACAGCCATCTATAAACTTGATATTGCGAAAGAAGATGAACATATTGATATACGAATTGATGGACTAATGCTCAAAGTATGTAAAAGTATAATATTGCAGCTGAAATCCTGTAACCTTGAAATGAATCCATGGAATATTATTCAGGCTTGGGTTTGAAACCCCTTTCTATCAGTGAGAATTATAATAATAATACTTCATGGCTTAATTTAAATTTCAGTGTGCAACGTGCTTTTAAAATTTAAACATTACCCAAAAGGTGGAGTCTCGTATGAACCCATAAGACATGGAGTTTAGTATGAACTGAAGCTAAAAGATAACCCCAATTAACCTCAAGTTGCTGTAAATTATTGGTTGACAATCAAGTGCCCACCATATTCAGTGGCCAAAACTACTGTTCATTATTCTATAAAAGTAATATCCTTAAGTAGGAATATTAACAAGTTAGTATTTCATAAATGCTTTGACACCCATGACAACTGGATTGACAGTTGACTATTTTAAAAGATATTGTATACACGTTGTTACAGCTCTCTGATTATGTAATGATGAGACCTTGAGGTATTTCTATAAAGATGATTATTATGGTTCTTTGGTTGCCTACTTTACTACTGAGGTGTGGCAAATAGAAAACTGAAGAGAATAAGCAATTTCCTAGATTGAGAATGGTGTTGTTTGATATTCTGTCAATTTCTGTGTAGGGCATTGGTGTCAACATGGAAATATTAGAAAATAGGAGCAGGAGTAGGCCATTCAGCCCTTTAAAGCTGCACTGCCATTCAGTATAATCATGGCTGGTCATGCAAGTCAGTACCCTCTTCCCTCTTTCTTCACATACCATTATGGAACTTATAAACTGCAGGCAAGCCTTTCAGTCCAACCACCTGTATCAGTGTTTACTACCCAAATTGACATCCTAATCACATTTGCTCTGCTTCCAAATTGTATGTGTACATTTATGTCGTCTTGGCTTTATAAAATGTTTCCAGAAGTAGTATTTTGTGAAAGCAACATATTGGAAAAAAAAAGTTATTAATTGTTTTATGTTACTGAAACTTTGAAAATATTTTGTTTTATATCAGTTTATTATTCCAACTGATAAGAGACCCGATGACCATCAAGACCATCCGCAATCAATTTCTGTTCAGACAGCAGAGGTGTTAGCTACAAATACAAGGCACTCATCAAATTGTACACGAAGTGACTTGGAAGCCATAATACAGGAGTTCAAAGATGAGAAGTTTTTTAGCAAAACGTTCACAAGCTTTCCCAAAACAGTAGAAAGTTTCAATGTTTTACATCCTGTATTTCAAAGACATGCCCATGAGCAGGATACTAAGTTGCATGATGTTTACAAGGGCTTAGCTATTCCAAAGTTGACTACAAATGCATTGAAAACTTTTGCTGCAACAGATCTGTGGGCCATACACTTTTCTCAGTTTTGGATCGATTATGAAGGAATGCAGAGTGGCAAAGGAAGACCTGTAGGGTTTGTGGATTCTTTCCCTCTTTCTGTTTGGGTTTGTCAACCCAACAGATTTGCAAAATCTCAAGAACCTTTTCTGTCATCCAGTCAACCTGCCTCTCAAATACCCAAGAGTGAATCCAGCGACTTGAGTATTCGTTTACAACGCAAAAAACTCTTGAGGGATTACTATAGTACAGAATCTGAACCGTTCACTAATGGACTGGGAAGATCAAATTCTTTAGATGGTGTTGCTGGATCCTTGAAGTTCTTGCAGCCTTCGGATGCAGATATACATGTTCTTGTACACACTCAAAAGCACGTGAGCATGCAGGTTAATCATCATCAATATTGCTTCATGCTTCGCCTTCAAAATTCAATTAAACAGCTTCAAGAGCAATTTCAGAAGAATATAGAGGAGGTGACTGGAAAGCCGATGGAGCAAGCAAAAATTTGTATTGGGTTCTTGATTAGAAGTGCTGAAATAGCTTTAATGCTTCATCCACTGCCTCAACCTGAGACTAATAAGGCTCCAGCGGAAAACAGAAGTCCTACAGAATCTGACCTTTCACCATCTGAAAGCAGAGAAACTCTGGCAGCAGAGAATGAAATACCTAGTGATGATTCAGGGGCCGTCCATCTCAGTCAAAAAATACTTAATGAATCACAAAGTACTGAAACTGGAAGTATAGATAAAAGTGCTGTTGGGCCTATGGACCCTCTGCTTTCGAAGTCGTACAGTGACTCAGCTTTGATCAAAGGTATACCATTGCAGACCTCTTTCGATCGTACTGGCCATCAATTCCCAGTATTGTCGGATGTCTCTACAGCTCATTCAGAAGATAAAAATAAGCTCAGCGAAGTCACAAAGATTTCAAATGTTGAAGCTCTCAATGTTTCTCAAAGCATGGAGCCACTCGGTGTTTACACAGTAAATAAAGATGAATGCAGTGTTCTTCCTTTGTCTAAGGAAAATTGTCAAGAAGAAGTATCAAGTACTTTGGAAAACAAAAGAAATGAAGCCATAGATTCATTAAATGATGTAAAAAATGACCAAGAGAACCCCATGCAAAACTTTGATTACAGTAAAGAAACACCACCTACAGCAAAGCTGGTGTTACCTCAGTCGATATCAAGGTATGCAGCTATTTGAAGTCACCATTTATCATTATTTGAAGGCAATTTAGGATAATGCATGACCATACAGCAGTCCTATTATGGGTTAGTATTGATTTCATTTTGTCATAGTCTGTAGTTTCTTTTTCTTAAGGCCTCCTTGTTCTGTTGCCCTATTTACGTAGTTAAACATTGGTTAATGGTGTTAGACATCATAATACTTCAAACCATAGAGACAAGTAATGTGCCAGATTCTTCCATATTGTCGCAAGTGCATTATGTAAAAAGAAAATACACTTTTCAGAACTTTAAAAATATTTTGTAACTTAATTTCTCAATCTAAACGAGCTACATTACTAAATCATTAATCATACATTCTATAATGTTCGGTACACGTTTCATTGATGAATATCTGTAACTCTATAGTAGCTTACTAATACCTTGTAAAAGAAATGCTTCAAAAGCAATGCATTAGCATGACCTAGTGGCCACTTTGTACAGAGCACTTAACTTTTCTAGATTGCAGCATAATTGTTGATGCAGTTTCATGTTAAGTACACCTGGTAACAATGTGTTAGTCAGAAATAGGCAGGATGAGTGTTGCAAAAAAGTTAGCAAAGGTGATGGATCAACAATGGGAAATCTTCAAATATTAAAGCGTAAGTGCAAATCAATTGTATAAGCAAAGAAACTTGTACTAGGAAACTGGACATGAATAAATAAATTCACAAGAAATTGAAACGTATGAGATCATAAGAAATAAGAGTGAGGCAAGACAGAGACTAAAATTTTTATTTGATTACAGCTTACACTCCAATTTCTTGCAACCATAGCTAATTCATTCATAAACGAAATAACTGATCTAGCTTTCACTGGATATGAATCTTCCATATTACACCACTTCACTCTTATGAACACTAACGATTATAGACTCAACTTCTTCTCATAATACAATCCCTTCATTCCAGGAATCAGCCCAGTGAACGTTCTCTGAATGGCTTCCCATGCATACCTGTCCATCATGAATAAGGAGATTAAAAGTGTACACACTGCTCCTTTCAGCAATCTCATCAATGCTCTCTAAAGCTGGTAGCAAAATTATCTGATTTTACACTTCATCTCCCTTGCAATGAAGGCCAATGTTCTGTATGCCTTTTAAATAACTTTTTGTGATTCGTGTAGAATGGCATCCAAATCCCTGTGAACCACAGTATTCTGTAGGGTCTCTCCATTTAAATAATATTCTGCTTTTCTATACTTATTAGCAAAGTGGACTGTTTGATGTTTTTCCATCAGCCAATTTTTTGCCCACTCATTTAACCTAACTAAGTCTCTGTGCAGACATTGTTTATTCATCAGGACTTAGTTTCTTCACTTGTCAGCAGTGTTTACAACACAGTCTTTTAAGTCATTAATGTAGATTATAAAAAGTTGAATCCCCAGCTCTGATAGCTTTGGCTGCGCTATTTACAGTTTGCCAAATTGACAGTCTGTTCCTGTTTGTCATCCAATTCTCTATACATGTATGTCACAGTTAACATTATGAGCTTTTATCTTCTGCAGTAACCTTTTATATGGCACCTTAATTAATGCCTTTTTGAAATTCAAATACATTGCCTCTACTGGTTCCTCTCTTTGTCCTGCTTAAGATGTTCACAATAAATGGTCGACAATTTAACAATTAAATTATTGTGAATTATAAAAAAAAGTAGGAAATTAAGAGAGTACCTCGAAAGGAAGGTGAAGCAAAGCTGATGGATAAAATGAAAGCTAACAGTAGATTTTGTTAGTAATTTTAAGTAGAAGATTAATTTGAAAGGATTGTTTTGAACTACCCAGGGGCCATTGGTGTATTTTCAGATTATGTGTATGGCACACCTATTGATATTCTATATTTCATATATCTAGGTACGCCTCCCGTAAGAGAGCAATATGGCACGGAAACAGACTCTTCGGTCCAAATATAATCTTGAACTAAACTAGTCCGCCCCGGCTCAAATCCCTCCAAACCTTTCCTATTCATGTACTTATCCAAATTTCTTTTAAATGTTGTAATTGTACCCACATCACCATTTCCTCAGGAAGTTGATTCCACATGCAAACCACCCGCTAAAAGATTTGCTGTCTCATGTCTTCTTAAAATCTCTCTCCTCTGAACCTTAAAAATGTGCCCCCTAGTCTTGAAATACCCCATCCCAGGGGAAAATACAATTACCATTAACCCAATCTGTAACTATGATGACCTTATAAACTTCTGTAAGGTCACACCTCAACCTTGTATGCTCCAGCGAAAAAAGCTTCCAGCCTTGAGCTATAGGAAGCTATAGCTACAGGCTGGGGCCGTTTTCCCTGGAGCGTCGGAGGCTGAGGGGGTGACCTTATAGAAGTTTACAAAATTATGAGGGGCATGGATAGGGTAAATAGGCAATGTCTTTTCCCTGGGGTCGGTGATGTCCATAACTAGATGGCATAGGTGTAGGGAGAGGGGGAAAGATATAAAAGAGACCTACGGGGCAACTTCTTCACGCAGAGGGTGGTACATGTATGGAATGAGCTGCCAGTGGAAGTGGTGGAGGCTGGTACAGTTGCAACATTTAAGAGGTATTTGGATGGGTTTATGAATAGGAAGGGTTTGGAGGGATATGAGCTGGTTGCTGGCAGGTAGGACTAGATTGAGTTGGGATATCTGGTCGGCATGGACGAGTTGGACCGAAGGGTCTGTTTCCATGCTGTACATCTCCATGACTCTATGACTCTTTGCCTTATAACTCAGACCTTCCATATTTGGAAACATCCTGGTAAATCTCCTCTGAACCGTTTCCAGCTTAATGATATCCTTCCAAAACTTGGTGATCAGAATTGGACACACACATTCACCAATGTCCTGTACAACCTCGACATGACATCCCAACTTCTGTACTCGAAGTAATGAGCAATGATGGCTGGTGTGCCAAACACCTTTTTAATCGCCCTATCTACATGTGACACAAGCTTTGAAGAATTATGCACCTGAACTCCTAGGTCCCTCTGTTCTGTAGCACTGACCATGGTCCTACCATTTATTGTATGCATCTTACCCCTTGTTGTTGATGTTTGTTGATATTTCTTCAGTATCTTTTTTTGGAGATAGACTTCAACATAAAACAAATATTGTAACTTTTTTTAATAATAATGGGAGTGAGAATATAGGCTTCTGGAATATTAGGTGAAGCAGTAGTTACTGAAAATGAGAGAAATTTTGTTTTCTAAACAGACTATTAAGTTGCTGGTGGTTTAAGCCTGTGACTTTACCACTGCAAGTGAAGGAGGGTTTGGCTTTCATGTGCTTGTCAGTTCTCTGTTCTATCCCACTCAAATCCTCAGGGCAATAACATTGCTATAAGCAAGCAGGGTGCCATTTGTTCTTCTGCCTCAGTGGGTAAATGAAGCAGCTTGCTGTTCTGTGGGATTTACAAGCAGTTCCAGATATGAGCAGTAATTTTGACCCTCCAACTTCTGTATTTAAAATTGTGAAGGAGAGCAAACCCATATCCTTCAGACATACTTGGTATTTGAGAAAAAGCCGTCAGTGTTTCTGATGGGTGATTTCTCAAGTTCTTGCTTACATGCCTTGGTGATTGTATCTTGAAATCACTGAGATCAGAACTTTCTAGAGCTATATTTTTATTTTAGATGAACAGTAGGTTATGATTGTTGAAGGCATAGAACAGCATGTAATTTACTTGTGGTTCATTTTTATTTGTTACACTTGTCACTTTGGATTTCAATGAGCAGGTTTTTTTTTTGTTGATTTGAATGGCTAATTTCACCTTTTTCGTACTTGTTTTAAAATCATTTATTTTTCTGTTCATTGGTAAACTATGCTGTAATGTGTACCATTTCATAGTGTAAAGTGTGACCAGTGGACTTGCTCCCCAAATATGCTCTTGAATCCTTGTACTGGGAAATCACAAGAATAGCCTGGATCAACTTTGGCAATGCTTACTGTTTTGGTCAGTGAACCCACATATATTGTGATAATGTAGTCAAATTTTCTTACAGGAGTAATATTTTGTCAATTTTTTTACATGGTAATGCACCACCTTTACTGAAGATACTTCAAGTGGAAAGTATATTAATAACTGAAAAATATCCTCCAGAAATAAGTCATATTTGTTTGTGAGTAAATAAAACGCTAAAGATTAGGTTGGGACATTTTTGGGACACATACTTGTCACTGCCATCACCTATTAAGATTGAAGATAATCATTTTCTCATGCTGTTAGTTTGTGATGCACAGGTTGTGTTATATATTTGTTAGCCGAGCATAATTAGAAATACTATTCCTTTACAAGTATTGTAGTGTAACTAACAGCTGTTTTCTGCTGTATGGTATGCCACAGATGTTCACATGGATCTTTGATTTGAGCAGATTATCATGCATGTAGTTTTCGTCTGGCAGGTATTGAAGTTATATGTAACTTGGTGAGGAAGGCATTCTTCAAGGTAGAGAAATGAACATTAATCTGAAATCTGCACCCTGTCCTCCTCATGAACCGTTTGCTTTGGATATTAAAAGGCTTAACCTTGGTGATTGGGAGGTGCAAAGTGGAGATCAAATATTTGCCATATCCCAATCCAGCTGCTTTGCACAGGTCTTAGTAATTGCTTCAAAGCCAGCTGAGAGTTCAAGAGTTCTGATGTGGGTTTTCTTGCTTGGCCTTTTGACTTGGGAAACAGAATTTAGCATGGAAACCTCGAAAGAAGGAGATGAGATAACAAACACTTCTAAATGTTTTTATTTCTGTTGCAGCTGTTATTTCAGTAATCTGTGACAAAATTTTTGTTTTGACAAGAATGCTATGTGAACACTTTTAAGTGACCTTTGTAAACTAGCATGTAAATTTTCTATTTTGAATTTTCACACACACATCAGTGGAAAACTGAAGGATCGTGCACAACCCTCTTTTACTAACTATCCTGTAGTCCATAAAAATGTGAGGAGAAGCCCATCTCAGATTTCATTGGACACGCTATCAATTGACAGCAGTCTACTGGAGGAACAGTTCTTAGAAAGTGATGCAAATGAAAGCTTCCTTTTGTTGGAAAGGGGTAAGTTGTATTTTTTATTTGCATCCTTCTGTTACGTTTAATTTGTAATTGTAGACTAATGCTTCACAATACCTAAAATAGAGCCAGCAATTAGATCACAATCTTGATATTCAAAACTTATTTTACTACCATAAAACTTTTGAGATTAATGCATTGCATGATAATGCATGAAATGGCGCACAATGTATGCATACCTTGAAAATTTAAATGCTGTGTTATTTAGTTAAATGTATTTTTATACATTTGTTGCCTCAGCAACTTCTCTTGTACATTGGAATTTCTAGATTAATTTGACAGGTACTATTTCTCGCCGAAGAATCCTTGCACATCAGATTATTTTATTAATGCTACAACAAAATAAATCAGCTGTTTCTGATCTACCGCAAATAAAAAGTTGTACATTGCCAGTTCAGTGGGAATACGCTGCTGAATATTTTAGTGCTAGCATAAACAGTTGAGGAAAATGTACTGAATTTTAGCCATAACTCGAAAGGTATGAGAATGTTTTGATGCTTCCTGTTGTACAGCTCTGTGGACCTTGTCAAATCTTATTCTGTTTGAATAATCCTGATGCAAACCCATTGTGATGTGCTCGAGTTTCATATTTTTGCCTAATCATGTTATTTTGGTATTGGGGAAACTATAACAGTTTATTTTAACTGTTGCAAATCCCACCATTTGTTACTTTACATCACATGAAATATTTTCCTTATTTCAACATAGCATCAAAATTGAAGGCTGTAAGAAACAATTTGAAACTAATCAACTATAATAATGATGATGTATAAAACCTTTAAAGTGATAAACACAGTTAAATTCATAAATACAACCTACATTTCATTTGCAGTAATGAGTTAGCAGGCAGTTTGCATTTTTATTGCTAAATATTTATTTAGCCTTCTGACATTGTTAACACAAAGCATAGATTAGCATATTGACAACCGAAGGCCTTTTGCAGTTCATTTTTATTCCATGTACTAAAGTCGTGTCGGCCAACTTAACAGACACAGAAATGAAAACATTGTCTTGATGTTGCATTAAGTTGGTTACAAGTAATCTCTTATTCCAACATTCTGTTAACCCTGTGAATGTACACCATGGGGTTGTTTCCTGGCCAGACTAGTTGTTTGAAAATTTGTGAAAAAGCATTCAAGCTTCACTGCAGGAGTACACTGTATTGGATTAACATAGTTATTTAGGCTAGACAGCCTGTTTGGTTTGAAGCTTGTTAAGCAAACATTGTCTGTACTGGACAATGAAGGTCAAGAAAATATATTAACTTCCCTTTTCAGAAGAAATATACATGAAAAGAAAAGCAAGAGAAAGAAGCAAGAGGCAGTGGATGCTCAATATTAGACCTCATTATTATGCCTCAATATTACACCTCCAGCAAGGTGTATTGAATTTAAAAGGCAATTCTGCGAAGTAGATAAGGCAAGATTTTTCAATCAAATCGCTGTATTGTCCCATAGTTTACTTTGTCTGAGACAGTTGATATCATTGATTGACAGGTTATCATGCTGCAGTAGATGGAGCAGTCTACACATTGAGTTTTGTACAAAGTTTCAGGCTTTCAGTGTATTCCTCTTCAATCTATGTTTGTAGGAATTTACAGTTTTGTGAGGGGATTTCAAGACGAGGGACACATTTTTAAGTTGAGAGGAGAAAGATTTAAAGTCGTGAGCGGCAACGTTTTACAGAGTGGTTCATGTGAGGAATGAACTTGCACTGGGATTGGTGGATATGAGTTACAACGTTTAAAAAGGCATTTGAATAAGTATATGAATGAGAAATGTTTGCAGGGATGCGGGCCAAGTGCAGGCAGATGGGACTAGTATTGTTTAGGATTATGGTCGCCTTGGATTGAAGAGTCTGTGTTTGTGCTTTATGACTTTATGGTAACACTAATTCTCTGAATGTCAGAGAGGATTATCACCTTCATTCCATGAGCATACTTGGAATATTAATATAATTTTCAGATCTGTCTTGAATGCTCCCTAAAGTGATGCTAATCATTGCCAACGTGCACCACTGTATCTTGCAGCTCTCCGATACAGCCTCCTATTTAAATCTGAAATAGCACAATGCAAAACATTTGTTCTGAACTAAGTGTTTAATCTTTCGCGTTTGCCTTTAATTGTAATTCTCAAATCCTTCAGAAGTTGGTCTCAAACACACAGTAAGATGATGGTATACACAAATAATTTATTTGCATAACCTTGTGAACAGCAAGGGAATGTACTAAGTAATAGATGTAAGTGAATGTTGCCTCGATTCAACTAACGACAGAATCCTCTTGAAGAACAATTAAACATCATACAACGATTCCATACTACACCTGTTAATGAACTTTTGTAACTGATTCAGACTGGCTGTGACTGCAGTGCCTCAATACCTTTTTCCTATATTGTCACAATAGAGAAGTGCTCTCTCTCTCTCTCTCTCTCTCTCTCTCTGAATTTTTTCTGATCAATAATTTGCTAGGTGACCTCTCAGTAAAATGGTAGTTACACAATTCACATACATTATCCCAAGAATGGTTTATAATTTATTCCTTTTGTTGTGTTAGCAGTCTTTGACACATGCAATGCACCTAAACAGTAGACATACATCGAGTTGAATAATAGCTCAGTCATATGTGCCTCTAGTCATGCAAGCTGTCCTGTTTGGTTCATTTTATCATGACAAGTCTTATGATAAACATGATCTCTGCATATGAGAGTCTTCAAATGTCGAGACAGCCAATCTGCTCACCTTTCAAGACACAGCTCGTCATACTGAATTCTCTGTCTCATCTCCTTTTCTCAAGGCTGTATTGGCTATTGTATTTCACAATGTGGTCTCAGAAAATTGCTGTCAGACACAAATGTCATCCTGCAATTCTCACCCTGCTTTTCAAAATAAGCTAAGCAGTTAGCTTAATTGTTGCTAAACATTGAACTCTATTATGGAACTCTATCCTGAGAATGAACAGCAGTAATCATTTCACTATTTCTAGCTACTGTACATATCCATAATCAATCTGCTAGAAGAATATTTGATTTACTTTTTATTCTTATGCCATTTAAATGAAATTTAAAATAAAAATGCATCTAACAATTATCCCACATTGTGTTTGCTGTATGGGTTGAGGGTCTTGGGAAAGTGTTCCCACCTCTTAAAATTAGTAGGGTCTCTTTGCCTTGATGACAATTGAGTCTGGGTGAGATTCAGGGGAACATAAGATTGCCATTCTCTGGGTATCCTAAGCAAAATAAATTTGTGATTACCCGAAACCAAAAGCAAGCCAATGTTCTCAATGTTTACACTCTATCGTAAACTGAGCTTAAAATAACACCCTTCACTCATACTTCTTGCGTTCCTGCTCTCTCATGCATATTGCCATGGGTCATGGTTCTAGAAAGATTGACTCATCTAGTTATTTTTTTTAAAACCTTCACAAAAGTAACCCACAAATGCTGCTGGTTCAAAATCCATACTCTGATAATAATGTTAATAAATATTTTAAAATTGCACACCTTTCATCATAACTTGATCTGAACTTTATATCACAGAACATTATATACAACTAAAATAGAAACTTGATGGTTTGGAATAAAGTTGAAACTTTATTGCTGGAACAGCACAGCAGGTCAGGCAGCATCCAGGGAACAGGAGATTCGACGTTTCGGGCACAGGCCCTTCTTCAGGAATGAGCAGAGAGTGTTCAGCAGGAGAAGATAAAAGGTAGGGAGGAGGGACTTGGAGGAGGGGCGTTGGAAATGTGATAGGTGGAAAGAGGTCAAGGTGAGGGTGATAGGTCGGAGTAGGATGGAGGCGGAGAGGGCAAGAAGAAGACTGCAGGTCAGGAAGGCGGTGCCGGCTGGAGGGATCCGGCTGAGACAAGGGGGGGGGAGGGGGATGAAGAAACTGGTGAAGTCCAAGTTCATCCCCTGTGGTTGAAGGGTTCCCAGTCGGAAGATAAGACGCTCCTCCTCCGACCGTCGCATTGTTGTGGTTTGGCGGTGGATGAGTCCAATGACAACACAACAATGCGACGGTCGGAGGAGGAGCGTCTTATCTTCCGACTGGGAACCCTCCAACCACAGGGGATGAACCAGTTTCTTCATCCCTCCTCCCCCCACCTTGTCTCAGCCGAATCCCTCCAGCCCGGCACCGCCCTCCTGACCTGCAGTCTTCTTCTTGACCTCTCCGCCTCCATCCTACTCCGACCTATCACCCTCACCTTGACCTCTTTCCACCTATCACATTTCCAACGCCCCTCCTCCAAGTCCCTCCTCCCTACCTTTTATCTTCTCCTGCTGAACACTCTCTGCTCATTCCTGAAGAAGGGCATGTGCCCGAAACGTCGAATCTTCTGTTCCCTAGATGCTGCCTGACCTGCTGTGCTGTTCCAGCAAT
>NC_057732.1:19287003-19374509 GCF_004010195.1 Chiloscyllium plagiosum | reverse complement strand
ATTGGGGTGCCTGGAACATACATGTTTCCTTTCTAAGGTGTATAACCACCTTGGAGAAACATCAAAGGTCTATGTCCAAGCTCTCTTAGTGCTCCTTATTGGTCTTCCCTATTATTAGCAAATCATCCAGATAAGTGGCAATTGGGTAGACCTTGTAAAATATTCTCCATCATCTGCTGAAAAATAGCACAGGCTGATGATACCCCAAATGGCAATCTCGTTTATTGATACAAACCCACATGAGTATTAATTATAGCATAACTTGGGGAATCCTCGTCTAATGCACTGAGTACCTGCACTTAGACACACACGCACATAACCAGGCTGCTGTAGTGCTGAAAATAAGCATAACTGTTGTATAGCGGTAGTATGGGGGGGAAAGTCCCCACAAAGGTGGGCTGACTCATCAGATGTCACATTTGGTATGATTGGTGCTGCCCATTCCACAAACCATTCGGGCAGGAGGGTAGAGAACTGCACTGGCTTGATGATTCCTATGCTTTCCAGCCTTCTGATTTCTGCCTGTACTTTTGCCTGTAAGGTAAATGGCACAGGTCGGGCCTTGGAGAATCGTGGATTGCTTCCTGGTCAACATGCAAGGTGGTCTTGGCTCCTTCCTGAACCCCCATCTACCGAGTATTTAATTAGGGCTTCACTCAGGCAACCATTTTCTAACGAAAATGTTGAGCCAATCTAGGTGAATCTTTCTCAACCAATTTTGCTCCATCAGGCCTGGGCACGAATCTTTTTACGACAGTCAGTGGTAACTGAACTAACTACTTCTCATGAGACCAGAACCGAAATGGTATCTTTAACCTGTATAGGTTCCCCAGTATAGGTTCTGAGTCTAGCCAAGCTCAAGTACAGAGCAAATTCTGCTAAAGATGGGTTCTGCAATCACTGATGCAGCCGCGCCAGTTTCAACCTCTATTAGAACCTGCTGACCATTTAATCAGAGGTTTTATTTGATTGGTTCTGACTTGGTTGTTGCTAAGCAATTTAACTTTTCAAGCCAGATATAGGTGGGCTTTCCAGACAGTATGCTCACCTGGATACCAGCCTATGAGTTCTCTTACTCAATTCTGGCCTAGTGGGACTCTCTTGCTTTTTCGAGTCAGCATATTGGCAGCAATTACAATGGTTTGCCAGCCCAGATCCTGAAAAAGATGTTAACTGTATGGCCGAGGGTTGGCTTTGTTTTGGGGCTTAGCTATGAGCTGACTTAGAGTCCCTCTGTTCATATATCCTGAGTGAGGCTCTGCAATTGCCTTCACTCGAGTGGTGTTTCCCCCAAGCTCAGCTGGATTGGTGAAGGTGACCTCTTCCAATGGCATACATTGGAAGTGATATGCTCCAATTGCTGAATTTTCTAATGAAAAAGTCAGTTGTCGTGCCTGTTGTAAATCTAGTCGGGCTTCAGCTAGTTAGTGCTTTTGCGTGGTTATATCATTAATCCCACATACCAAATGGTCTCTCAGCATCTCATTAAGTATTTGCTAAAGTCACTTGTCTTTGCCAGTCATCTTAACCTCAAAGATCCCAACATGGATTTCCCGGGTCCTTGAACTGCCAAGTAAAATTGATAGCATCTCCGAATTGGAGGAGGCTTGAGGTCGTAATTCTCCTTAACTAAATCTGTCAACTCTTGAAAGGTTTTAGTGTCTGGTGCCTCAGGAAATGTTAAGCTCCGAATAACCAGTCTGGTGCCTCAGGAAATGTTAAGCTCCGAATAACCAAAGAAGTTGCAGGACCACAAGCTGTCAGGAAAATTACTTGTTGCTTTTCATTTGCCCCAGTGGGAAAAAAATGCATTCTTTCCACATACTGGGCCCAGTCCTCAATAGGATCAAATGACTCCAGCTTCCCAAATAACAGCAAGATGCCAGAAATGTTTACCAAACTCAAAGACAACTGTTGCGAGCGAATTTCTTCAGAAGTGTATTTTATCACTCACGAGCCCTGAAATAATTCCACAGAGGTCAGTATCCTGTCACCAAGTCACCCTTTATTTACACATTCGTAGTACTTGACACGAGTCCTGCTTCCTCAGAGCCAGCTCTGAACAAACAGAACCTCTGACATGCCTGTTTATCTGTCAGCCAAGGCTCCCTGATTGTACCAGGTTAATAGCCCCAATCAGGGAACTCCTATTCTATGAAGGCTACCTGGCTGACCTCATTGCAATCATTACGGAGGCAAAGGCAAATTTTTAAGGCACAACGACCATAAAACCAGCAATTGTTTGGAGGGATATTGGTCGGGTTCTGGTAGGTCGGACTAGATTGGGTTGGGATATCTGGTCGGCATGGACGGGACCGAAGGGTCTGTTTCCATGCTGTTCATCTCTATGACTTGTGCTATGACTTGGGCGGCACGGTGGCACAGTGGTTAGCACTGGTGCCTCACAGCGCCAGAGACCCGGGTTCAATTCCCGCCTCAGGCGACTGACTGTGTGGAGTTTGCACGTTCTCCCCGTGTCTGCGTGGGTTTCCTCCGGGTGCTCCGGTTTCCTCCCACACTCCAAAGATGTGCAGGTCAGGTAAATTGGCCATGCTAAATTGCCCGTAGTGTTAGGTAAGGGGTAAATGCAGGGGTATGGGTGGGTTGCGCTTCGGCGGGTCGGTGTAGACTTGTTGGGCCGGAGGGCCTGTTTCCACACTGTAAGTAATTTAATTTTTTAATTTTAATCTATAAAGAAGCTTCCAATAAACCATTCTCTTTCTATGAATGTCAAAAAGAATATAACTTTTATGTATGGACAAATGATGGAAAACTGGTCTAGAGCAGCAAATTGAATTATTTTTCAGCACGGAGACTTGATAATACTGGTCATGGGTAGACAAGAATGCATTGCATTTCTTTTGTACAATGAAAATTGATAGCATAATTTCACTGTTTAATTTGTGTGCATTGAAAAAACATGGTTGATATCAAAGTTGAAACTTTATTGCTGGAACAGCACAGCAGGTCAGGCAGCATCCAGGGAACAGGAGATTCGACGTTTCGGGCACAGGCCCTTCTTCAGGAATGAGCAGAGAGTGTTCAGCAGGAGAAGATAAAAGGTAGGGAGGAGGGACTTGGAGGAGGGGCGTTGGAAATGTGATAGGTGGAAAGAGGTCAAGGTGAGGGTGATAGGTCGGAGTAGGGTGGAGGCGGAGGGGTCAGGAAGAAGACTGCAGGTCAGGAAGGCGTTGCCGGGCTGGAGGGATTCGGCTGAGACAAGGTGGGGGGAGGGGGGATGAAGAAACTGGTGAAGTCCAAGTTCATCCCCTGTGGTTGGTGGGTTCCCAGTCGGAAGATAAGATGCTCCTCCTCCGACCGTCGGGTTGTTGTGGTTTGGCGGTGGATGAGTCCAATGACCTGCATATCCTCGGTGGAGTGGGAGGGGGAGTTGAGATGCTGTGCTACAGGTTGGTTGGGTTGGTTCGTCCGGGTGGCCCAGAGGTGCTCTCTGAATCGCTCCGCAAGTAGGCGGTCTGTCTCCCCAATATAGAGGAGGCCACACCGGCTGCAGCGGATGCAGTAGATGATGTGGGTGGAGGTGCAGGTGAATCTGTGGCGGATATGGGAGTTTCCTTTTGGGCCTTGGAGAGGAGTGAGGGGGGAGGTGTGGGCGCAAGTGTTGCACCTCCTGCGGTTGCAAGGGAAGGTGCCGGGAGTGGAGGTTGGGTCGGTGGGGGGTGTGGATCTGACAAGGGAGTCGCGGAGGGAGTGGTCTCTACGGACAGCTGATAGGGGAGGGGAGGGAAATATATCCTTGGTGCTGGGGTCTGTTTGGAGGTGGCGGAAGTGACGGCGGATGATGCGCTGTACATGGAGATTGGTGGGGTGGTAGGTGAGGACCAGTGGGGTTCTGTCCTGGTGGCGGTTGGAGGGGCGGGGCTCAGGGGCGGAGGAGCGGGAAGTGGAGGAGATGCGGTGGAGGGCACCGTCGACCACGTTGGGGGGGAAATTGCGGTCCTTGAAGGAGGAGGCCATCTGTTTTGAACTGGTCCTCCTGGGAGCAGATGCGGCGGAGACGAAGGAATTGGGAGAATGGGATGGCGTTTTTACAGGGGGCAGGATGGGAGGAGGTGTAGTCCAGGTAGCTGTGGGAGTCGGTTGGTTTGTAGTTTGGAATAAAGCCTTCATCTTGAACACTCCCTTTATTTTCCATGCATTTCAAGACTCAAGGTGAAGGATTTCATTCAATAACACTTGATTGTAAACTGGTATTGAAAGCAGAACTATTCAAGGTGACCTTACTAGTGCTAATTGTGTTATTTTCAGAGATACATATTTCCAGATTGCAGCATTGGAATATCATTAAAGGTTTCTTGGGTTGAATGAATAAAGTTTCAACAAGTACTCCAAGCCCAGCAATTTCAAGAAGTGCCCATTTGTTTTTGGATAGGATATCTCAGCATGCACATTTCCACCCATGTTTTATATAGATTAGTTCATTTACTAGTTCATTGGAGCCATATATCTGAAGTTTGCTGGCATAGCAGGGAATTAATGGTCTGGAGGAATAAACAACAGAGCTGTTTCCCTGTATGACATTAATTTGGTAATGAAGGGTAGTGAAGCTACTTAATATATTACCATATGTTGGTATCTGGCAGATAGTATTTTTTAACAACGTTACAGTGGTCTGGGCATCAAAAATTACGGATAAGTAACTTGTTCCCACTCCCTTTTTCAGGATTCAGCCCTTCTAGTACACTGGTGTATGAGTCAGGAAATTACATTTTCGATGCAACATGTAGCTATGGTTCACAAAAGGCAGATTATTTCACAGTTCAAGTGGAATATTAGCAAATTTTCTGGATTTGAAGGCATCTGCAGGTAGACCTATTTACCTTAACTGAACAGCCATCAGCTTCCATGTTTTTGCTTGAAGACAGAGGCTGTTTATTGGATGTTGTCTGTTTTTCCTGCATGCATTCCCTCTACTTCACTTGATCCTATGAATAGTTGACAAGGCATGAGCTTATTGAGCAAATGTTACACTTCCCTTACTGCTCCCTTGTTAATTCTCTAACTTTCTGGTAAGAAGCATTGGCAGGACCCATTGAATTGCAAGAGGCATCTGCTTAGACAGAAGAAGGGGCTACTGGGCATTCTAATCTACTTAAACTGGTTGATGACATCTTTGTTCAAAGATGGACAGTCAGATCAGAATCTTCCAGATGATTGAAGCAACATTTAATTGCCACAATATCGATTAATAGTGTTATTAGCACAAAAGGGAATCATTCATACAATGTTGTTCTGCTATGTGACCTAGTGCTGTCTTGTGTAATCTACGTATCACCACGAAATATAAAAATGAGGCTTTAACCTGCCTGTTTCAAGTCATATTGCTACTTTGATGACCCATTTGCATTTAGCTTATTAGCAAATTCTCTCTTGGTATTTGTTTTATGCAAACTGGGTAAATTATGCCCAGTTGGCTGTCAATGCTTCCTAGTTGGGACATTAGTGCAATATTTCATAAATTAATGTCCCCATCATCTAAACCCTGTTGAAGTAGTTGTTTTAGCTTTCTTAAATGGAAAGCTGAACTGCAATTGTTGGATTATTTACAAAATTAGTGAACTGTATACCTTTATATCGGATAATAGTACACTGAATTAGAAGTAAAGTTTTGACTTTCTTGAAATTGTTTTGGAGGTAAGAGACTGGGGGGGATATAGGTTAGATTCTTTGAAATCTGATAAATTATACTCCTTGATAATCTCTTACTGAAGCCTCCTCTTTTCAGAACATGTACTAGTGACTTGTTTGAATGAGTTGTCTATCCAAGTTTATAATTGACATTAAGTTGGGAAAGGCAGGAGGCAGTGCAGGAGCAGGATGTTACAAGGGATCAACCACACAACTACAATATATAGTGCCTCTAAATAACAAAGTTGCCCAATGTGCCTCAAGGGAGCATCATAAAACCAAATATTAAACCTAGTCACATGACACATTGGTCAGAATACTGTAAGCTAGTTCAGGGGTAGGTTTTGAAGAGTACAATGAGATATTCAGAGTATTCCAGGGCTTTAGATCAAGGGAACCAGTAGTGGAACGATTAAAATCAGGGGTGCTCAAGAAACCAGAATTTAGGGAGAGCATAGATATATCAGATGCTTGTGGGACAGAGAGCAGTAAAGTGATAGAGAGGTTCAAGATTATGGATCAGTTTAAAAACAAGGAAGTATATTTTGAAATCAAGGCATTGCTTGGCTATTGGTTAATTAACACAGGTAAAACATGAATTATATTTAATGTGAGCTAACACAAGAAAGGTGTTATCAGACAGATTAAGACAACTTTATGCCACCAATTTAAGTTGATCACAGAATTACAGAATCTGTGGAAGCAGGCCATTCAGTCCATTGAGTGCAGACCAACCATCCGCATTTTTCTACATTCTGTTCCAAATGCCCTTCATTAAGCCTGACAAATCCTCCTGAAGCAGCTTTACATCATCCTCGGAGCAAGATTCTTTCTTAGCTTTGTATAATTTGCAAAATAAGTTAATATTACATTTGGTCCCCACCTTCATATCATCAATGTACATTTTGAACAGCTGTGACCCAAGTACTGATCTTTGCAGGACTCAAAAAAGCACAGCCTGCCAATTTGTGAATAACCTATTTATTCCTACTCTCTGTTTATTATCTGTTAGCCATTCATTAATCCATTACTTCCTATTCCATATGTTTTACTGTTTTTAACCAGCGTCCTTTGGGGGACTTCATCAAAATCTCTCTGAAAATCTAGGTGTCATCGTTAGCTCTCCTTTACCAATTTTTTTGGTAACGTCTTCAAAAAAAACCTCTTAACAAGTTTGACAAACACAATTTCCCATTCACAAATCTATGTTGACTATGCCCCATCAGACTGTTAGCAATTAGGTGTCCATTTATCCCATCCTTTGTAATAGATTCTAGATTTTTCTTATGACTGATCGAAGACTGACAGTTCTCTCAATTAATTTCCAGTTCCCATCTAAAATACCAGACAACATGTGCTGCCTTCAAATCCACAGCAAGTGTTCCAGAAACTCTCAAATTTTGGAAGCTGATCATTAATGCATTGATTACCTCTATAACTACCTCCTTCAATACTCGAGGATGAGGACCATGAGGTCCTGGAGATTTATCAGCCCTATTATTTGTCTGGTACAGTCATCTTATGAATGTTAATTTCCTTCATCTCCTCACTCTCCCTGCTTGCTTGGATCTCTACATCTGGGAGATTTGTAGTATCCTCTGCGGTGAAGACAGACACAAAGTAATCATTTACCTTCTCTGTCATTTCCCTGTTCCCCATTATAAATTTCCTGACTCTGCCTTTAATGGACCCACATTCACTTTATGCAATGGTTTCCTTTTTATGTACCTATAAAAAGTTTTTGTTCATTTTTGCTAGAATGTGTTGACAATCTATTCTTGAGGTACTTTGTTCATTTTTTTTGGCACTGCACCTGAGGAAAGATGTATACTTTTAATCAAGCTGTTCAGGTATGTTTTGATGCACCTTTTGAGCACATGACACTTGAGAGACACACACACACACACACACACACACACACAATCACACACACACACACCCCAACGGAAAGATTTATTGATCTTGATGGGGATGTAACACAGATTTGTCAGAATATCAACAAGATTTAACCTCTAAATCTTGTTGATATTCTGACTAATCTGTTTTCATAAGTCCTGAGGACCTTTCCTTTTATTTCCTCAAGTCCATAAAATGTATGTATTGTCTGATCAAAGCTTTCTAACAGTTTAAAGGTTTTGATTGGATAGTTAGACGCTTTTTCTCTGGTGAGGGAATTGAAAGCAAAGGTTTATAATCTTAAAATTAGAGCCAAGCCATTCACAAGCAAACTCAGGAAGCACGTTTTGCAACAGTTGAAGTTCAGAATTCTTTTCCGATCTCTCTGAATCCCTCTACCTCTGAGTTCTCAGAGTGCTTGTCTGACATCCAGGTTTGGATTTTTCACAAAATCTTGTAACCAAACTTTGGGAATACCAAAGCCATTGATTGCTCTCTGTACTTTGGAGTCTACTAGCAAATCTCCATCTTATTCAACCTTATGATCATCCTCCAGCCCAGTATTCCAGCCAGTACAGAAACTGCTAACTCTGAGTATCACTCCCTGCACCCTTGTCTGAGCCCATCTTCTATGAAACCCTTATCCATGCCTTTGTAACTTATTGACTTTTTAAATAAACCTATTCAGACAACCTCGAGATGAGGCGGGACTCAAACCCAGACCTCCTTACTCAGAGTTAGGGATACTACCACTGTGCCACAGGGCTTTCAGTTATCACTTATAGATTTGACTGACACTATTGGCCTCAACAATGTTCTATGTTCTCCATATATATCAATTCAACAGCAGCCAGTTATATTTGTATAGTGCCTTTAACATAAGACATTTTAAAGCACTTTCCAGGAGCAATGCAAGGCAAAATGTGCTATGTAGAAAATATGTAGAAATATTTTCTATGTATATGAAAATATTTGGGCAGACGATGTTAAGCTCAGTAAAAGGGTAGGTTTTCTTCAAGGGAGAAAGAAAGGGAGAGAAGCAGAGTATTTTGGGGCAGGAACTCCAGAGCTTTGAACCTTGGTTTAGTCACCTTGGGTGGAGCAATTAATGCTCAGTAGACCAGATTTTGAGGTGTGCAGAATAACTCAGAAAAGGCTGAGACCGTTGAGGAGTTGAATACAAAGGTAAGAACTTGAAAATGAAGGCATTGTTTAACTAGGTGCCAGTGTATCAAATGAGCACAGGGCTGGCAGATGACCAGGACTTGGTGTGAATAAAGACGAGCAGTGGAGATTTGGATGATCTTCAGTTCACAGAAAGTAGTATGTGGCAGGTGAGTCAGGAATGCATTGGAATAGTTCAGAACACAAATAATGCAGGCATGAATTCAGTAGCAAGTGAAGTGAGGCATGGATGATGATACAGACGTGGGAATAGTGATTTCAGTTGACGTTTATTTCTAAACCGCGTGGCTGTGCAACAACCCAGAACTTAATGCGTGGCACAAGTATAATTTAGCCCCTTGAAGTTACCACACAAAATAAAGGGCCTGTGATGTTAAATCAGTAGGCAAGGTGCAGAGAAAAAAGTTGAAACATTGGCCTTGGTAATGAAACAGATGTCTGCTTCGAAGTTCATCTTCAGTTCAAACATCCAATCAAGATTGCATACAGTCTGGTTCAGCCCCAGACAGTTGCGAGGGAGAAGGGTAGATTTGGTGGCTGGTGAACAGAACTTGTAATGAAGAACAAAGACAATTCTGGCTATTGAGGGAGTGCAGCGTAGGTTCACGAGGTCAATTCCTGGAATGGCAGGATTACCTTACACTGAAAGACTGAAGCGACTGGGCTTGTATACCCTTGAGTTTCGAAGATTGAGAGGGGATCTGATTGAGACGTATAAGATTATGAAAGGATTGGACACTCTGACAGTAGGAAACATATTTCCACTGATGGGTGAGTACCGAACCAGAGGACACAGCTTAAAAATAAGGGGTAGACCATTTAGGACAGAGCTCAGGAGAAACCTCTTCACCCAGAGAGTGGTGGCTGTGTAGAATGCTCTGCCCCAGAGGGCAGTGGAGGCCCACTCACTGGATTCATTTAAGAAAGAGTTGGATAGAGCTCACAAAGATAGTGGAATCAAGGGTTATGGAGATAAGGCAGGAACAGGATACTGATTAGGAATGATCAGCCATGATTATATTGAATGGCGGTGCAGGCTCGAAGGGCTGAATGGCCTCCTCCTGCACCTATTGTCTATTGTCTAATGATTTGTATTTTTAATGTTTAATTCAAGAAAAATTCTCACCTAACATTAGATGTTAGGCAAGCAGTTTTATGACTCTGACAATGGAAGAGTTCTGAGAGGTAATGGTGAGTTTGAATTGAGTAACTGTGCACATATAAAAGTTGGCATTATTTTGGATAACGCTGTTGAAGGCAGCACGTCAATAAGAAATAGGAAGAGTCTAAAATTCTTAAGAGCATTGAGGTGATTGTAATGAGGTCAGCCAAGCGGATTTTAAGAAATGTATTAATCTGGTCCAATCAAGGAGCCCTGCTGGCTGACCTAAACAGGAGTGTTAGAGATTCTGTTCACTTAGAGTTGGCTAGGAGGGAGCTGGATCAGTATCAAAACCTCTCCACATGTAAATAAAGGGTGACTTGGTGACAGGATATCAGCCTCTTTGGGGTTATTTCAGGCACTATAATAAATGAGTAGGATGTTTAAAACAACCCACTACAGGTAATTTTCTGGCTATGATAAGGTAAGTAGAGGCATGCAGGTCAACTCTGCTGGATGATGATGTGGTCAACCATGTAAAAGTTTGCAAGCAGGTCAAGCTGTGAGAGGGATATTTTTATCTTTGTAAGGATGTAATTATTGACTTTTGCTGTCAGCTATTTCTAGGACTGAATTGAAAATCTGAAATTTGCTGCCTTTGTTTTTCTCGTGGCTTGTCCCCCTCTGTCATCACCCGTCAATCATCACCCTGTGTTTGCTTAGGGTGGCCCCTACTTGTCATGATCTTGGATGGAAAAAAATCACACCCTTGTGTTTAAATCCCTTTTTTGCCTTGTTCCAACCTATCTAAGTAACCTCTATTCCATCTGTTCCTCTGACTTTGGTCTGTTGTGCATGGTCCTGCCTTTTAGCCACCATCGGCGAATGTGCATCAGGTCCACCACAAAGGAGATCGCAATCTGAATCATTCCACTTCTGCCTTATTTTCATCAACCTGAAAACCCAATTCTTTCGGTGGTTATCTTTGTTTATGGAAATTTGTGCTTGTTAACTGTTTAATTCTCGTGTTTCTGCTCAGTCAGGGAGAATTTCAGGAAGCATCCAACATTTGATTTTGCATCCAACTGATTTTCAGGAACAGAGAACTTTGTTTTTTCTCTGCTTCAAAACAAATTTAGTTATGAACAGTTCAGAAAGAGGTCGGTGTTGGTTGGTTCACAAGGAGGTTCACTGAATATGCAGAAGGACCTCAGATGAGCTGGTGATGATGGAAACTCATTTTGAGTGGAGATTGAGAGCTTAGGTTGGCACCGTTCTCTTTGGCCTTCTCGACACTCTTTCCCAACAAGGTAACAAAATCTTATTCGAAGACTGTGGTGCGGAAAAGCACAGCCAGTCAAGCAGCATCTGAGGAGAAGGAGAGTCGACGTTTCGGGCATAAGCCCTTCATCAGGAATGAGGCTCATTCTTCTTCTCCTAGGATGCTGCCTGACCGGCTGTGCTTTTCCAGCACCACACTCTTTGACTCTGATCTCTAGCATCTGCAGTCCTCACTTTCTCACCACAAAATCTTATCTCCCTATATTAATGACATATCTCAGAATCTCCTCAGTGCAACTGTACTTCTCATCATATGTTACACTTCAAAACCAGATCCCAAGACATTGAATCCCCTCCATAATGCAATAAATCTCTGGACTGTATTATCAGGGGTCACTGTACTAGGACTGTCCTCATTCTATCTGGATCTTGTAACAACTTTCCGCATTTGTTGCAAAATCTCAGTGACATTGAATTTGAGTATTTTCATTGCTAGAACTCCCACAACAATTTCTCTCAATCCTGCCTGATCCAAACTCTGTTCCATTACTGTTAAACTTCAGGCAATCTTTTGCTACCTGGGTCGCCCATTGCTAATAAGTCAAGAGTTTCTGATAATATGTCATAATACCCTGTTATTATTATAAAGCCACAGGATCACTGTGGATAATACTATAGGTAATCTGCAGACAAATCTGTGCCATTCAAAAGAGCAATCTGATCTTGCTGCCTAATGTAACTGACTTTTATTCTCACATTTCTTTATGTTGTTTGATTTACTGATCACTCCCAAGTGTCATCTAGTTTCTTTAGCTACTTCCATTAGATAACCAAGCAGTTTTGAAAAATGAAGGTAAATTATTTTGTGCAGTTTGCTTATTTGTATAAAACAAGCACAGCGGGCATTATAGAAGATGTCATGAATAGGATTTTTTATATGGGTCAGTTTCCTGTCTTTGTAATACGAAAAATTTGTGGAGAATTAATGTTTACATATATCTAGAATTGCCATCAGTTTCTTTTTGGGTGTTAAAATTTACCTGTGTAAATCTGCTTAGACATATTTTATTCAGATCAATTGAAACAAAGACTATGCTTATCTTCGCAGCTGCTTGCATCGATGATGCTTCAGTCATTAGTCTTAAAGAAGCTTCTATTGATCAGAGTCCAGCAGAGAGTGCTAATGGTGCATTTGGGTCTGAGGATTGTGGAAGAATGTCACCAGATGTCTGCAGCGCTGCATCTCAAAGTGTGGAAGAGTCTCCTGGAGATTTGGTAAACTTAAGTATTTTGTAGCATTTTTGTGTAGAGAATTTTATTAACAGTTAAATGTTGGGATTTCAGGTACAGCTAAGAGCAAGCCAAAATCTGCAGAAAGATGAAGGAAAGCTATGTTCTTTAATTTGTGGATATCCAAGTAAATCTTCCACTGGTCTGTCCTGCCATCTTGCATTTCTTTTTGAATTACTTTGTGTGGTTTTCTATTCAATAACTTGTTTCTCCTCTTCATTTTTTTTCCAGGGTTTGTCTTTTTCTGCTTGCCCTATCTATCCATTTAGAGTCATAGAGATGCACAACATGGAAACAGACTCTTTGGTCCAACTTGTCCATGCTGACCAGATATCTTAAATTAATCTAGTCTCATTTGCCAGCATTTGGCCCATGTCCCTCTAAAACCTGCCTCTTCATATACCCATGAGGAGAAAGTGAGGTCTGCAGATGCTGGAGATCAGAGCTGGAAATGTGTTGCTGGAAAAGCGCAGCAGGTCAGGCAGCATCCAGGGAACAGGAGAATCGACGTTTCGGGCATAAGCCTGAAGAAGGGCTTATGCCCGAAACGTCGATTCTCCTGTTCCCTGGATGCTGCCTGACCTGCTGCGCTTTTCCAGCAACACATTTCCAGCTCTTCATATACCCATCCAAATGCTTTTTAGATGTTGTAATTGTACTAGCCTCCACCATTAAAAATTGCACCTTGGGTCTCTTTAAAATCTTTCCACTCTAACCTTAAACCAATGCACTCTAATTTTAGTCTCCCCTACCCTGGGGAAAAGACCTTGCCTATTCAGCCATGCCCCTCATGATTTTATAAACTTCTATAAGGTTACCCCCTCAGCCTCTGACGCTCCAACAAAAATAGCCCAGCCTATTCAGCCTCTTACTGTAGTATAAACCCTCCAACCATGGCAACATCCTTGTAAGTCTTTTCTGAACCCTTTCAAGTTTCACAGCTTTCCTATAGGAGGGAGACCAGAATTGAATGCAGTATTCCAAAAGTAGTGTCACCAATGTCTGTACAGCAACAACTTCCCAACTCCTAATATCAATGTAAATAGAGGCATGCATTCCAAATGTCGTCTTCGCTATCCTGTCTACCTGCAACTCCACTTTCAAAGAACGATGAACCTGCACTCCAAGGTCTCTTCGTTCAACAACACTCCCCAGAACCTTATCATTAAGTGTATAAGTTTTGCTATTACTAAAATGCAGCACCTCACATTTATCTCAATTAAACTCTATCTGCCACTACTCGGCCCATCTGATAATCTCCTTCGTTATCCACTACACCACCAATTTTGGTGTCATCTGCAAACTTGCTTACCATTTCTCCTATATTCACATCCAAAGCATTTATATAAGTGACAAAAGCAGTGAACCCAGCACCATTCCTTGTGGTACACCACTGATCATAGACTTCCAGTCTGAAAGTTAGCCCTCCACCACCAGCCTCTGTCTCCTACTTTGAAGTCAATTTTGTATCCAAATGGCTAGTTCTCCTTATCTACCATGTGATCTAACCTTGTTAACCAGTCTACCATGTGGAACCTTCTCTAATGCCTTGCTGAAATCCATATAGAGGATATCCACTGCTCTGCTTCATAATCACCTTTGTCACTTCTTCAAAACCAAGTTAGTGAGACACTATTTCTCTCACACAAAATCATATTGACTATCCCCAATCAATCCTTGCCTTTTCAAATACATGTAAACTCTGTCCCTCGGAATTCCCTCCAACAAGTTGCCCAACAATGATGATCAGCTCACCTATCTATAGTTCCCTGGCTTTTCCTTACCACCTTTCTTAAATAATGGCACCATGTTAGCTAACCTGCCGTCTTCCAGCACCTCACACATGACTCTTAATGATACAAATATCTCACAGGGGCATAGCAATCTCTTTCCACAAAGTTCTCAGGTCCTGGGGATTTATCACCTTTATGCATTTTGAGAGGTCCAGCATCACCACCTCTGTAATATGGACACTTTTCAAGGTATCACGATTTATTTCCCCAAGTTCTTCAGCTTCCATATACTCCTTTACAGTAAACACTGATGCAAAGTGCTCGTTCAGTGTCAACCATCTCCTGCAATTCCACATACAGGCTGCCTTGCTGATCTTTGAGAAGTCCTATTCTATCCCTACTTATTCTTTTGTCCTTAATATATTTGTCGAATCCCTTTGGATTCTGTTTACCCCTATTTGCCAAAGCTATCCCATGTCCCCTTTTCGCCCTCCTGATTTCTCTCATAAGTATGCTCCTACTGCCTTTATACTCCTCTAGGGATTCACTCAATTCCTGCTGTCCATACCTGACCTATGTTTCCACGTTTTTCTTGATCGGAGCTTCAATTTCCCAAGTCATCCAGGATTCCCTACACCTAGCAGCCTAGCCCTTCACCCTAACAGGAACATACTATCTCTGGACTCTCACTAGCTCATTTTTGAAGGCTTACCATTTTGTTGCAGTCCCTTTATTGTGAATAACCACCCCCAATCAACTTTTGAAAGTTCTTGCAGAATGCCATCCAAATTGGCTTTTCTCCAAAATAAATCATTAACTTTTATACAAGACATATTTTAAAACTAATGCAATTATGATCACTGACCCCAAAATGCTACCTCACTGACACCTCAGTCACTTGCCCTGTTTCATTTCCCAAGAGAAGGTTAAGTTTTGCTCCTCTTGTAGGTACGTCTGCATACTGTGTAAGAAAATTCTGTTGTACACACTTAACAAATTCCTTTCCATCCAAGCCCTTAAGACCATAAAACCATAAGTAATAGTAGTGGAAGTAAGGCTATTTAGCTCATCGCACTCCGCCATTCAATCATGGCTGATGGGCATTTCAATGTCACTTAACTGCACTCTCCCCGTATTCCTTAATTCCTTGTAAGCTTAAGAATTTATCAATCTCTGCCTTGAAGACATTTAACATCCTGACCTCCGCTGCGCTCCGTGGCAGTGAATTCCCCAGGCCCACCACTCTCTGGCTGAAGAAATGTCTCCTCATTTCCATTCTAAATTGACCCTCTCTAATTCTAAGGCTGTGCTCATGAGTCCTAGTATGGGAAACAATTTCCCATCGTCCACCCTTTCTAAGCCATGCTTTATCTTGTAAGTTTCTATTAGATCTCCCCTCAATCTTCTGAAATCTAATGAATACAATCCCAGGAACCTCAGCCATTCATCATATGTTAGGCCTACCATTCCAGGGATCATCCATGTGAATCTCCGCTGGACACGCTCCAGTGCCAGTATATCCTTCCTGAGGTGTGGGGCCCAAAACTGGACACAGTATTCTAAATGGGGCCTAACCAGAGCTTTATAAAGTCTTAGTAGCACCTCACCACTTTTACATTGCAACCCTCTTGAAATAAATGACAACATTACATTTGTTTCCATAACCACGGACTCAACCTGCAAATCAACCTTTAGAGAATCTTGTACGAGCACTCCAAGATCCCTTTGTACTTTGGCTTTATGAATTTTCTCACCATTTATAAAATAGTCCTTGCACTGTGGTAGTCCTCTGTTTGGAAAATTAAAATCTCCTATCATTACCATCCTATTATTCTTATAGATAACTGAGAGCTCCTTGCAAATTTGCTTCTCAATTTCTTGTTGATTACTGGGAGGGTCTATAGTACAATCCCTTTAGGGTGATCATCTCTTTCTTCTTGCTCAGTTCATCCAAATATTTTCACTTGGCGTACTCCCCATAATATCCTCCCTCAGTGCAACCATAATATTATCCCGAATCAAAAATGCCATTTCCCCCTCCCTTGTCCTCCTTTCTATCCTTCCTAAAATATCTATACCCTTGAATATTAAGCTGCCAGTCCTGTCCTACCCTGAGCCATGTCTCTGTAAAAGCTATATATATATCCTAGTCCCATGTTCCCAACCATGCCCTGAGTTCAACTGCCTTACCTGTCAGACCTCTTGCATTGAAATAAATGCAGTCTAATTTGTCAGTCCTATATTGGTTTTTGCTTTGCTCCTGCCTGTCTTGATGGTTTGACTTGCACCTTTTCCCAATAGCACCAGCCTCAGACTGATCTCCCTTCTCACTGTCATTCTGGGTGTTCCTGTCCAGATTCTTCCAAACCCCACCGGCCAAATCTTAACGAGCAGTTGTAGCAAATTTCCCTGCCAGTATGTAAATCCCCTTCCAAAAGAGGGTCACTTCTACCCCAGAAGAGATTCAAATGATCCAAAAACATGTATTCTTCTTCCCTGCTGTCACTATCATGTGGCATCAGTAGCAATGCCAATATTACTACCCTCAAGGCCCTATTTTTTAATTTCCTGTCTAATTTCCTGTTTTGACTCCTCAGAACCTCGTCCTTTTCTCTTCCCACGTAATTGGTTTTAATATGTACAGTGACCTCCTGCTGGTTACTCTTCCCTTTTAGAATATTCTGCACCCTCTCTGAGACCTGCTTAACCCTAGTATGCGGGAGGCAATACACCATTTTGATATTTCATTGCAGGCCACAGAAACGTCTGTATCCCCTTCTGACGAGAGAGTCCCCAATTGCTTGGAACCTGACATAGCCCTGGTTAGAGTAGAGCAAGTCTCAGTTCCAGAAAGACAAACAGGAGGCTGGAAGAATACAGCAAGCCAGGCAGCATCAGGAGGTGGAGCAGTCAATGTTTCGGGTATTAATCCTTCCTCAGTATCGGAAACTTGGCTGTCAGTGCTACATTTCCCTGAGAGTCCATTTCTCCCTACACTTTCCAAGCAGCATAATTATTTGAGATGGGAATAGCACAAGAGATTCCTGCACTACCTGCCCACTTCTCCTACCTTTCCCAGGGGTAAATCCATCTATGAGGCTGTCTCTACGGTATTTCAATCTTCCTGAAACTGCTGTCCATAACACCCACTTTTGTAAGGTCCTCATTTCCAATAACTGCCGCTCCACCATATCCATGTAGTGCGAAAGGATTTGCAACCAAACATACTTCCTACAGACATAATTGTCAGTAACATTGAAATCTTACCTAATTTCCCACATCACCGTCTTTGCACCTTAACAATCTGCAAAATAGCACAGACTCACTGCTCCAGGATAAATTGATAGGTATGTTTTATATTTTTTGAAAGAAGTTTAATCTAGAGACAGCTCTCAATAAAATATTTTTAAAATAACAAAAAAAAAGCACCCTGCTCACTATTGTAGATTTGTAAAAAAAATCTTTTTAAAACATTTCAGCTGCTCAGAGCTGGGGAACAGCACAGTTGCTAAGATTTCTCCAAGGTCAGCTGTGAATTTCACTGTTTATTTTTCTTAGACTGAAATCCATTATCTGCACAGGCAGTCAGCCCTGAAAATTGACTGCTTGGTCAATCAGCTATGCAGGTTCACTGCTTCTTTATTCACCTCCCATTTGGTACCTGCTCTCCTCCACACTTTTAAAGTATTGTTGTTTTGATTTTTTTCCATAGTTTCAAAACAATGCATATTTTATTCTAAGCCATATGCAAAATTGGAGTAAAATTAGAATAGCCCTTGATAAAATCTCTGTGCATGTGGGTCTTGTAGTTGTCTCTCACTGATTGAGCTAAATTGTCCAATGTTTCCTCCTCCACATTTTCTTCAGTCAAGAATTTGTGCAGGTGGTCTAAACCAGGTCATTGATGCAGCAATTTCACTGCCCACAACTGCATTTATAAGTATACACTGGCTGATTCTATTTTTAGTTTTTATTAATGTTCTTTCCAATTATCAAGATATGAAGCTTAAGCCACTCGACTAATTAAAATATTTCGGAGGTACCAAGCAGAGTTGTTGCTAATTTAACAAGTTCCAAATACTGATTTGAATAGATTCAATTGTTTGGACTTTATTTTAACTGAACGTTTCTCAACTGGTGACTTGTGAGAATTGCCTTTCATTATTTTTCACTGTAAAGCAAATCAAATTAGAATCATATAATTAGAATGATAGCGGAGATAAAACAGGGAGTTCAACAACTTCAGAACATGGACACTCCCTGTTTGGGTTACATTCGCACGTGCGCACACAAACCCACTGTCTTCTTTGGTTTTGCTGAGAAGAAATAAGCAATCTGTTTTCAACCAATCACACTTGCCATCAGTACTCACTTTGTCTTTCACCCTCCCCCTCTATTTCACTCACTCCTCTCCCCCTTTGTTAACAGCATTAATAATATCATTTTCCAGTCCTTATTCAGTTCCAAAAGAGAGTCATATTGGACTTGAATCATTTACTTTGTTTCTCCATCATAACAGTGGAGTATCTCAAACACTTTGCTTTTCTTTCAGATCTCTTGCATCCACAGTTTTTGCTTTTGTATTATTGAGGTATTTTAGCCCATTTGAGGAGTGCACTTTTTAAACAGAAACAGTTTAGGAGAATGAGCCTCTCATACATTGAAAGTATCACTTTGCTTCAGTAAACTTCATAAACTGCAATTGCATTGTTAACACACATTCAGCTGCATGTCCACTCACACTGCAATGGTCAAAAGGTTTAACTAGTATTTTGAATGCCAGTAAGAGGTTCTGGGGATTGTTCTAAGCTTTACAACAGAACACTTTTTTTTGACAGGTGTCGGTGATGATCTTCAATTTGTTTGGTATTAATTGTGCGATTGACGTGAAGGGTGAGGATACAGCAGTGTGTCTCCAAGTAAACCAAGTCATACCAAAGCAACTCGGAAATGTTAATATTCGGCAGTACCTTAGCAACCGTAGCATGGGTATGTATCCAATTTTCTTTCCAATTTTAAACCTTAAACATAATTTGCATTCCTGTTTCAGGAAATGTTACTGAATTAAAGATTTAATAATTGAAAATGCTTAAAGGTAATGAAATAATAACCTACAAAAAGAGTGCAATATGTCAGTAAATTTGGATGAAGTTTGAATTTTTTACTTTGCAGTACCCTCATACTCATATCTTGAATGCTATAATAATTTAGCTCAAATTTAGATTGATATACTAGAATTTTTCTATATAATTAAGAGCTTATTCAATAAAAACATTGTTGTGGAAATACTTAGCAGTTCTGGAGAAGAGTCCGATTTGGCTCGAAATGGTAACTGTTTCTTTCCTCACAGGTGCTGCCAGAAATGTTGAACATTTCCAGCACTTGCAGTTTTTGTTTCAGATTTCCGAGCTAAGGTAATTTGAAAAACTATTTGCAAGGGCATTGAAAATAGGGTAAGCGTCTCATTTGACCTCTGGAACACAGCACTCATCAAAAGGAATAATGCTTTCTATAGTTACCTAAAATGTGTAGTTTGGTGTTTGTTGGTTGGCAAAAACGTGGTGAGTCGAAGGGCCTCTTTCTATGCTGGATGACTTTGGCTGTAAAGCACTTTGAGATGTTAGAGTCAATGTAGTAGTTTTAAAGTGTAGTCATTGTTGTAATGTAGAAAAGCATTAAACATGTTTAATCCATGGCACAAAGTCTGGCTCCAATTAACAATTTCACTTAGAGAAGCTATAGTAATAGCTGGTGTACAAAATACTGTACCATAACTGAGAGTTAGGAATATTAGCATAACAAGAAGAACTTAATCAATTGTATACTGTACTTATCTGGAAATGATACCGACTTTGCCTGAAAATGTAAGCATTGTAGAATTATATTGACCTATATCTGTACTGTAAATTAATTCAGCCCAACAAATCCATGCCAGTGTTTATGATCCTCGCAGTTGTCATCTACCTTACCACATTTCACCAAACCAACCTATCCTTGAATTCCTTTTTCCCCTTATGTACTTATCTGGCTATTCCTTGATTGCATTTATATTTACTAACTGGCAAAAATTGGTACATTGTATATTGTAACCACATTGGAATAAAGTGCATTTCTGAATCTTTCTGATTTTGAGTTAGAGCACAGAATTCAGAATTGTAGACTAAAACTCCTTTTGTAAGTTTCATTTCAGTTCATTAGAACTCAATTTAGAGTTCAAGAATTAAACAAAAGATAATTCTTCTTTTGCAATGTTGTCATAAAAACTGATTTGGAGATGCTGGTGTTGGACTGGGGTTACAAAGTTAAAAATCACACAACACCAGGTCATAGGTTATGTGCCAACTACCTGATGATGAAGCAGAGCTCTGAAAGCTAGTGCTTCCAATTAAACCTGTTGGGCTATAACCTGGTGTTGTGTGATTTTTAACATCATAAAAATTGACTGTGCTGGCAAGGTCTACCCATAACTTTTATAGTACCCTTGCATATGTGAGCTGAAGAGCTGCCAGTGAGTGGAGGGTGTGCTGCTTATAATATCAGCCTGTCAGTCTACAGTTTGGCAATTAAATTTTTGGATAAGCTGTACAGAATGATTGAAACTTGTAACACCAGACATGGGCAAAGCTGAAGACAATGTAGGCAAACATTTGAGATTCGTCTTTGTCAGACACAACCTCAGGACTGAGGCATTTTGAGCTCAATCTGAGGATAACCCATTTCTAAGGTGTTCCATAAGTCGCCTGCATTACTCGTCACCTGAGAGGAACACTTACTTTCTTAGGTAACTAGTCTTTCAGTGACAGTACTGCAGATATAAAGTTGTTATAGCAGTCATGATTTAACCTCGCCCATATGAGGATTTAGTATGATTGTGATCACACTTGTTAAAAACCAATTCTTGAATGTTGTTGGTAAGGCCAGCGTTTGTTGCCTAGCTCTCATTGCCCTCGAATTCAGGGGCTTGTTTTGCCAATTCAGAGATCAGATTGAAGTCGACCACATTGCCTTGGGTCTGCAATGTTGGTCTTAATCCACCATTTTGTGACAGATGAAGTCTGAATTAATCAGTAAAGTGATCTAATAATAATTGTGGTGTGCTACAATTTTTGCAGTACAAACCTGTAAATTTAAAGGAACAGAGCAACATAATTGTTTAGGCAATATTTGTTGAGCGGATTAATCAAATACAACCATTATCAGATTATAAAAATATAATAGTGCTCTTTGTTCTTTCAGTGTGGATAAACATCACAATAAATGAATTTTTATTTTCTATTTTCATTTGTCTTTTTTACGTGTACATTGATGGATTGAAATTTTACATTTGTACATTTCACTTTTCTTCAAATGTTCCCAGTTTTCAAAATGTACCTCAGTTTTGTCTCTGTGTGATTAATAGTTTTCGAAGTCATAAAAGTGACCAAACAACCTGTTATCATGTGTTATTTCTCCCACTCAGTTAAATAATAAGTTGACAATGATAATCAAGAATAATTTGCATTTTGGATTTCTTAGTAGCTTTAACGTATATTCCAAGAGGATCTTGATATCAATTTACTGTCCTTCTCTGTCAGCATGACTAAACGCTGGAATTTAATTCATAGGGTGCTGAAATGTGTTTTTTATTTAAATAGTAACTTCAGATCTTCACTGCAATATGAAGAAATAAACTTACTTCATGATTTGAATATTCTCTGATCTCCTTTACTTGCTTCTCACATTTTTTAAAGACTTACTTGATTCATTACCTTTTCTGATAGCTGTAGCTTTTTATCTTTTGAACATTTCCCAGGCTGCCATTGATCCTGATAGTTCCCCTCTCCCTCGACCTTTAATTGCATTGAAATCTCCTACGACAGAATATTGGACTAAATAAGCCAAGGGCTAATGGGAAAGAAAATTCATAAGCAAGAAGGGATACAAAACCATATGTTTTTATAAATAAAATCAAGAATGAAGAAATGGAAAAGGAATGGTTTAAGTATAAATGCAAAGCAATTGAGAAAAAAGGTGAAAGGAGTAAAAACAACATTGCGTTTTTAGGAAAGAAGCAACTAACATGAACATAAATGTTGAAGCAAAATGAACATGATAGTCTGATGGAAGGAATAAAGTAAATTCTGAAACATCTTGACATTTCAATTATCTTTCGAAATATATTAGCAAAGGTCCTGGACCCAAGGGACATAATGCACAATTTCATCTAGAAATAGTATTCTGAACTGTCTGATTTGCTTTGATCTTTCAAAAGTGTTGTTTCATTTTCTGATTTGTATATCTTGACAAATAAAAGCAACAAATTGTTGTGGATGGAATGAAGTTGACTTTGAAAATCATTTAGTTGGCTGTTACCATGATAACTCAGCAGTTCTTAACAGTGAAATAAACCAACTTGTGCTCAAAGTAGGCTGGATATAAATTATTAACTTTTGCTTTATTCACCTTTTTCTTTAATCCTTCAAAAATAAACAGCCCCTCTGAAGATTGATGTGATCTATATGGACTTCAGTAAGGCATTCGACAAGGTTCCCCATGGGAGAGTGATTAGCAGGTTAGATCTCATGGAATACAGGGAGAACTAGCCATTTGGATACAGAACTGGCTCAAAGGTAGAAGACAGGGCGGTGGTGGAGGGTTGTTTTTCAGACTGGAGGCCTGTGACCAGTGGAGTGCCACAAGGATCGGTGCTGGGTCCTCTACTTTTTGTCATTTGCATAAATGATTTGGATGCAAGCATAAGAGGTACAGTTAGTAAGTTTGTAGGTGACACCAAATTGGAGGTGTAGTGGACAGCGAAGAGGGTTACCTCAGATTACAACAGGATCTGGACCAGATGGGCCAATGGGCTGAGAAGTGGCAGATGGAGTTTAATTCAAATAAATGCAAGGTGCTGCATTTTGGGAAAGCAAATCTTAGCATGACTTATACACTTAATGGTAAGGTCCTAAAAAGATTTGCAAGGATGTTGCCAGAGTTGGAGGATTTGAGCTACAGGGAGAGGCTGAACAGGCAGGGCCTGTTTTCCCTGGAGCGTCGGAGGCTGAGGGGTGACCTTATAGAGGTTTACAAAATTATGAGGGGCATGGATAGGATAAATAGACAAAGTCTTTTCCCTGGGATTGGGGAGTCCAGAACTAGAGAGCATAGGTTTAGGGTGAGGAAAAGATATAAAAGAGACCTACGGGGCAACGTTTTCACGCAGAGGGTGGTATGTGTATGGAATGAGCTGCCAGAGGAAGTGGTGGAGGCTGGTAGAATTGCAAGATTTAAGAGGCATTTGGATGGGTATATGAATAGGAGGGCTTTGGAGGGATATGGGCCGGGTGCTGGCAGGTGGGACTAGATTGGGTTGAGATATCTGGTCGGCATGGACAGGTTGGACTGAAGGGTCTGTTTCCATGCTGTACATCTCTGACTCTGACTCTGACTCTGACAAGATTGAGCCATAGGGATCTTATTTAATCCACAATAAAAGATGTTAGTGGGGATCTGTTGCTATTTAGTTTCTATCATGTGACATTCAGAAGTCTATCATGTGAAGTCTTTATACATCATAATACAACTGCATCTTTTTTGTTGCAATTGTGATTAGATAGATTTGTTTGATTTCAGAACTTGATTCTAGAATCTCAAAACCTGTTTGATGTATGATGGGTCCAAGACAGACACTTGAATGGAATCTACATATTTATTGTGGTGGTAATTCATTTCAACATACTATAGGAATGGATATTCATTCTTTTTGTACAGTTGGGAGATCAGCTTCAGATAAGGAGAGATACTTTGTAAGTTGTCTTCTGAGATGCAACAAATCTATGTTACCTTTTGAGCGCATCTATTGTCTCCTTTGTGAGTGTATTGAATTGCATAAAATTGCTGTGTTTTATTTGTTTGTCATTGTTAGCAAAATCTGTCCCATGATTTTTCCTGAGCTAAACTGTACAATTCTATAAAATAAATGGATATCAGCAATGAAAAAATAGTACTGTCTGGTTGTGTTTTTTTTTGCTTCCACCCCTGCTCCTCTCTCGCATTGAAATTGGTACAGTATCTTCAAATGTAAGATATATTTGAAACTGTCTTTTGAACCAGCATTTGAAAACTTTTCCCTTCTTGGTTGTTTTTTGCCCATCAGATCAGCCTGATGTACTTCCAATGGCCTGGAACAAAACAGCACTATATAATCATCTTTCTGTTATGGGCAAAAAGAAAAACTGTACATTTTTTAAAGGTGCAGATACTAAGTTGCAGAAGTTGTGGAGGAGCACATGTCAATAGTATGGAGAAAACTGAATCTGCACAGCAGGTCAGGCAGCATTCGGGGAGCAGGAAAATCGACGTTTCGGGCAAAAGCCCTTCATCAGGAAGGGTTTTTGCCCGAAACGTTGATTTTCCTGCTCCTCGTATGCTGCCTGACCTGCTGTGCTTTTCCAACACCACTCTAATCTAGACTCTGGTTTACAGCATCTGCAGTCCTCACTTTTGCCTAGAAAGCTGAATCTTTTGACTCTGGTTTGGAAGCGACAATATGCTGTTGTTCTACTGCTTTGATTCTTATTCAAATAAGATGGAAATATTGACCATGCAACAAAACTACCCTTTCTGTAAATGTACACCAGATTAAACTTAACTGTGCCAAGAGCCAAGCCGAATTTGATGGTAAGTGACCAAATAATCAGTGTCACACCTTGTTGTGCACATGTCCAAGAAACATGTTTTGTTGTTCACCTCGTTCAAAAAGCCAAAGTGCTGAAACCACATCAACCATTTTTCAGTTAGCTATTAAACCAAAAGTCTGGATAACATCAATAATTTTCACTTCATTGGTTCAGCAATGTATCCACATATCCTTCCAGAAACACAAGATCCAATTACTCGTGGATAATTCCTCAACCCATCCTAATGTCCAAGGACTAAAGCCGTACGATTGGTTTTTCACTCACCATAATCAACTTCAATTACTTACTCAATGGACCAATGTATAATTGCAAATTTAAAATATCTTTACGGCAAGGCAATTGCCTGTGGAAAAAATGGCTTGCTTGAAATTTGGTGAAAACCTCAATCCAGGCTTGGTTCAAAAAATGAATATCCTGAAGCCTGGGAGATGGTAAAGCAGGAAGCAATTCAGAATTCAATTTATTTGAAACTAATGATTGTAACATCAATGGGTTTTCACTGTGAGACATCAAGTAAAATGATGCCAATGCTACAGTCTTACCAACATTAGCATTAGAAAAGGAAGACTTTTTTTCACCACTGCAACTACTGCTGAATGATAAGCTGAACCTTGTGTCATACCAATGGATGATAATGCCATTCTGGCAGCTAAGGAAGATGAGTCACAGACAGAAAGATGAATGTCCATATGTTATAATTGCTGAAGCATTCAATAAGTTAGACTCCTTGCATGGCTATTTTCAACAGGTAACCAATACGAATGGCAAAGCATTTGAGGTTGAGACCAGCTATCCAGTCTTGTAGAAAAGGAACCAATGTCAAGTGCAAACCAACTGTCATTAAAATCTATCTTCAAATTAATGAAAATTACCTGTGGTTACCACTATTTGAGACTACATATTGCATTCTACTACTTATCTTTTGATTTTAAAATGTTACTGTGTGCACAATTGGGGTTGTTGATTATAAGCTTTTCTACAAATGAAAATGGATTTATGATTTTGTTATTTTTGTTTTCCTGTAATGAATTGATAAATAAAAATCCATAATATACCAATGATAGGCAACACAACAAATACCTATGTCAAGTTATTTTTATTGTGTACACACTATATGATCCAGCACCACCTTGGATCGTTAACATCAACAGCCTGTAATATGGATAAAGTTTACAGGCTCTGTTACAACACTGCGACAGACAGCTGAACCAAATCATCTTCTCTATCTCTGTATTCACAATACAGTCAAACCAAAACCTTCAAAGATGACCTCAGTGGTTCCTAACCAGAATCTTTGAATAACCAATCCCACACTGTGAATGATCAATTCCAGACACTGCTTTGTAGCTTAAACAAAAGATTTAGCAATTTATGAACAGTGCAATAACTTGAGTAGAGCAAAATTAAACAAAATAATCTCATCGGTCTATGCTATAAACCTAAAAACTTTGTCTTTGATGTGAATAGGACTGAAAACAGTCAAATACAATTAAGAGATATAAAAAGAAAATAACAAAACTGGGCAAATTATTTGTGGTTTTCACGATGTGACATAGATGATGGTTTCTTGATTGACATACTTAGAAAATATTAGGGTCACTTTACAGTTAACTCAGATAAAGTTTGTTTGGTCTGTTTTCCTTTTCAACTAGTTGTTACCCACAATCCAAAAGTTATCTTTAATCCCAATTCACAGTTACAAACAAAAAATGATACACATAATGCAAAATAAACAAGGGCTCTATAACAGGACCCATAAGTGTTGACCTAATCGGGTAGCACTCTGTACCTAGATCTATTATTGATAAATTATGTTCTTATGAAATATTTTAATAAGAAACTAAAAAGCATTCAATGTTTATTTAATTCTCTACCAAGAATATGATGTCATGAATTAATGTAGAAAATAGTACATTTAGTATTTTTGTTGGGGAGGAGGGAGGGGGAAGGGGGTTGGAAGTATCATGATTACAGTGGCTGGACTCGTTCATCATTCTGCATAAGTACTTTGTGTTGAAGACCAGAAGGAAGACAACTGGTGAATCTAGTTAGACTAGCTCCGACTCTCTTGAATCCATAGAATAACTTGACCAATCTGTACTGGACAAGATTATTCAAATTTGCAGATATCTTACAATTTTTCAAAAATTGTTTTTTTTATTTTTGTTATTAGTTTCATTCACTTTCTTTAAGTCTTTTAATATACCATATGTCTTTATTTGGCCAAGAGAATGATAGCTGATCTATTGTTAAAATGTTTACTCATTTTTAAGTTATTTGCCAGGAGCCAACTATCAGTAACCAGGATGTTCCCCCTTTGGAAAAAAATGTTGCATGTTCCGCCTCTCTCCTCTTCGCAAAATAGCTGAGACCAGAAATGTAGCTATTTGGGAAGTAATGACTTGCATCACACTCAGCATGCCTTTATTGGGATCAATTTGTTTCTTTAAATTTAAAAAAAACTTTTTCCTTTGTACATGCAGCAGGGGGCACTAAATGCACATTGAAAGTTCAGTTCTGAATATAGACAACATGATATAGTTAACTTGTCTTTCCATATAATGTGAAATACTTTGGATTATTGGTGAAGGAATGTGCATATGCTTCAAACATTTGGCATTTTAAGTACAAAGATATTTAAATGAATATTTTTGACAGCAGTGTGATAATTAGAATATGTTTTGGCAAAAACGTACAAAGTTGTGCTCTGACTTTATAAATAGTAAGATTTGTTACTAATGAATTATGTTTATATGGAACTTTTTAGTAGGGAACTGACAAATCTTTCAATATTTAAGTGATTATTCAGTTCTCTACCATACTTTATTAAAGTTAAAAATTATTACTTATTGATTTTACAATTTCCGAGAAATCAGATTTGGTTAGATACACTCAATTGTAATGGAATACTATTAGGTCTTTGGTATTTTTGCTCAGCAGTTCCAAAAGTTTGGCTTTTCTGGTCATACTCATTCAAACTAAATTCTTTCAGGTATATTAATTTCAGGCAATCTGCACACTACTATGTTGTTCATGCTTTGCAATTAAGCAATGGGGTGGAAAAAAATCTAAAAATTAAGTGAGTCGAAAATTCAGCTATCAAGTAATATTTCCATTAATGAAACAGATGAATAATAAGCACATGATCTTAAATCTGACTTCAAAAAAAATGAACAGTTCAAGGGATAACTGTTTCTGTTGAAGCGCTTTGTTGGTCAGTAAAATGTGCTTTTTTTCTTTGATTGGCCATTTTTCTTTTGTTGTCAGATCGACACCAATCCTCTGTGACACAGGAGCACAGGAAAGAATTGCCTGAAGTGAGTCTACGGCTGGAGAGTGGTCCAAGTGCTGCTGTCCATTCATCACTTGCAGTCAAGAATGGTTTTTTGCAATGCTCGGTAAAGAACTTCAATTCAGAGTTCCTGATGTCTTCCCTCACAAATCTAGGAACATTTCTGGAAGATGAAGCACCTGCTGACATAATCCCTATGAAGATTGAAATAACTGATACACAAATTAACCTGACGGTAAGACTAATTCTGTTTTCTAAAAAATAATTTTTCCCATAACAGTGAAACATTTAATTGTCACTAAGGGATGTACTGTTTTTTTAAAAACTACCATTGCAGATATAGAGTCTAATGTCTCTTTGCCAGCAATCTATTGATTACAGACCAATATTTTGATAGATTCATGAAAAATAGGAAATATACTGGGATGATCTCTGTAAGATTAGCAAAGACTAATCCTGTCCTACGAAGGTAACCGGGGTAATGAGGATGTTCTTGTGTGTTGCTTACATAGATCGACTGACTAAAATTGTTGGATTTTGTTGTAGAAATAACAATTTGGCCAGCAGGACAAACAACAACGTTGATGGCTGCATATGTAGTTAACTAGCAATCCGGAAGTTGCTTTCCAAGAAGCCTGGCTCTTCTCAAAGTTGCACAACATTTGGCTATCCATTTACCATTCAAGTAAATTTAATGTCATGACATTGCTAAGTTTAGCTTGGTGATAGGAAGTAAACACACCAGAAAAAGCTGGGGGTTGTCATTTCAGTGTCCAGCACACTTCCAACAACTAAGTCATTATTTAGTTCCAAATAACCCCTCTAGCACTGGAAATAATTTTTATAAATGTGGACTGTCAGATTTAAATTATTGTTGTAAACTTCTTAAAATACTCTTTTTCTGTCTCACTGGCAGTCCCTTGTTTCTTTCCTTCTCTATATGGCATTTTCAGTACCTGATTGGTGTTGAATTAAATATTTGATGTGTCATTCTTAATTCAGATTCTGTGTATCAAATCCAGTTATGGTAATACACTGTTCAGAGGTCTTAGATGTCCTACTGTAGACACCTTGTTGCTTTAGTGTTCTCATTTGCAATTCAGTTCCACTGCAAAAGTCCAAAGAAAGTCTGAGCAAGCATATATGTAATAAGTGGCTCATGAGAAGACAATGTGCACCACCTCTCACAAAAAGCACCACCAGCACTTCATGTGTCCATTCCTGCATACAAACACACACACACACCTTGATGTTGATGCCCAGCCTGGATCATGTTACAGGCTTGTGATCTTTTAGCGCAACTGAAAATGCTACATACAATAGTGCTTTTAGCAAGTATAGTAGCTGGAAAATGGGAGGAAAGAACCAAAGAGCAAGGTCTGTCGTACAGACATTCTAAAGGGCAACAGTAGAATCTTTGCCAACATGTGTTGTCCAAAAAAAATGGATGAGCGACTATGATCTAGAATTATTGAAATTAGAGTTGTGACTGTAATTTGCAAACTGCTTACAGTTGAGATGACATTCTTCGAGTTTTACATATTAGAAGAACATAAAAGGTCTGACGAGGACTATGGATAGAGAAGCAAAAAGACAAGCAAATGAAGCACAGCATTATGATTATGGAATGACCAGCAGTGTTCAGAAAGAGATTACCTAGTCTGTATTAGGTCTGTCCCTGTGGTTGTATTGTGAATAATGGGCTTGTTTGATTTCAAGGAAGATAAAAAAGCACATGTAGTATTTTAGTTCTTTACATGGGAAAGGAAGGGGTTTTGAGGCAGTTGAAGAGTGGCCAGTGGTATCACAGAGAAGATAGTGTTTTTTGAATTCTGGGAGAGGCGAGGGCCGCATATTTGGTGGTAGCAACATGCTGAACAGGAGGAAAATCATGATGGATACTGACTGACGTCCTGAGTATTCCAGGATTTTCTGACTTTATTTTACACTTCCATAATCTACAGTATTTATTTTTTGTTTTAATATATGGTTATTGCATTTTTGTGTCTCATCCAATGGCTTGTATTTGGTGGGTTTGTCTGTAAAAAAGAAATCATTGCAAAGTCTCTCTCTCTTTCTCTCTCTCTCTTTCTCTCTCTCTTTCTCTCTCTCTCTCTCTCTCTCTCTTCTCTCTCTCACCCATACAATACATGCCCATTTTCAGGAAAGGTTGTTCTACTGACATGGGGAACAAGACCCTGATTGAGATCAGTGAACTAGACATAAATCAAAGGTTCAAGCTCTGCTGTACTTGGGTCTATTTAGTTTAGAGCTGGTGACTGTATTAAGCTATCAGGAGAACTCAGCCTCATGCCTTCTTTCTACAGAAGTTATGATGATGATTTAGGATCAATCCAAGTTTCTTTTCAGTTGAAATAACTAATCATAATTGACTAGCATATTTGGGAGATTATAATGCAACACATGGTATGGATTTCTGGTATTGTAAGTGGTACTAATTACCTTTTTCCAGAACCCTGAATCTAGAGTGATGCAGTATAAATAGGTGATGTACAGGATTATATTCTGTTTATAGCTCAGAACCATGCACAGTATAATGTAAGCAGAATTTAAAGCCCCCATCCAGTGCTTGGAATGTGTGTCGCTTGCACACTTTGACATCCTGCTTGTGCTGATCTATTTTATGGGGAGCCATTATTATGCCAAGTGAGCTACCTGCCTTTGGACCTATTTCAGAGTATTAAGTGGCTAAATAATCGTCCTATTGCCACCGTTATTTTACCCACGACTGTGGACGTCTGTATTATGTAGCTATCCCAACAGTTTAAACTGAATAGATTTGTGACAGGCAAGGATGGATCCTGTTTTGGATTCCCCTGAGCTGAAACCCAGCTTCCTTACTAGTGCCTACCTGCCAGCCAGCCAAGACATTTCAATACCCTGGTTTTACCTGAAATCTGAACTCCATTAGCTCCTATTCTTCAGGGATTCCCTGTAGTCTCAGCAGTGGCCATTGCTTGAACCTGACACTGATAGAGCTGCTGGACATTCAGCTCTTTAAGGAGAAAGTGAGGTCTGCAGATGCTGGAGATCAAAGTTGAAACTTTATTGCTGGAACAGCACAGCAGGTCAGGCAGCATCCAGGGAACAGGAGATTCGACGTTTCGGGCACAGGCCCGAAGAAGGGCCTGTGCCCGAAACGTCGAATCTCCTGTTCCCTGGATGCTGCCTGACCTGCTGTGCTGTTCCAGCAATAAAGTTTCAACATTCAGCTCTTTAAGGCAACAGTCCTGAGTGAGGGTGCAAGTCTAATTTCCAGCCAATTAGGACAGTGTGAAATGGCTGTTAGGGCAGAGTTGGCAGGGCAGGAAATGCTACCATCCAAAAAGAAACCCTATATTGCTGCATGACCAAAAGTATGGCAGAGTGATTTGTATATTGTGTTTTCTTGATTGTGCAATTTTGCATCTAAATATTCTTATTGACAGAATTTAAAGAATATTGGAGTTCTTTGTGTACAGTTTTTTTCTTATGTCTGAGGTATTATCACTTTCCATTTAGTACTAAATATGTATAATACTTTCGGATAGTAAACAAAATTTGATGAGTCTAAGTATAGCAGATGATGATTGTGGCAGTATGCCCCAAACTTTCCTCTTGATTAGCAAAAAAAATCAGTTTGTTGAAATGTTTGTACAAAGTAATTTTTACACTAAATGTTTGCAATTTTTATGGTAAATGCATATAATATTAACTTTGTGTAATTTAATTGAAAGGATGATAGTCCACGCCATGATCTGTCAGCCCATGAACCACTGCCAATAAAGTTGTTTATTGATAACTTGATCGTCCGCAGAAGTGATGATGGAACATTTTGCATTGGAGGTGAGAATTGCTTTGTTTAATGCTGCATAGGAAGACTAAAAGGATGCCTGGAAAGATAGCTGTGTGTTTGGTCATGAAAATATGCTTTGATTCTTGGTAAGGAAGGGTATGTCTTCAGCATGCATAAGCTCCATGCAACAGTGTTTTAAGGTGATGAATTTTTAATTAAGTGAATGTTATTGATATGCTTAATTGGATTTGATAACTTTTTAAATAATTTATTCCGGCTAATAACATTAGTTGGTTTCCTCTCATGTTTGCAATATATGGTTGGATTATCAAGCTGACATTGCAAATTTATATTAGTATGCTAAATCTATTTCTCAAAGCGCACACCTGCATGTTCACGTCCACAATAAAACATCCTCTATAGTTTTTTTAAGAAATCAAGAGCCCTGTATTATTTAGTTTTGATTGTTTGTAAAGCCTCCGTTGCAAATAAGAAATAGTTTTATGCATCTCTCTGTAGAAGAAAGAATCACTTTGATATTCTCTAATGCTTGTAGCATGTGAAATATCTTGCATTTAAAGGTTTAAAATTGGCTCCTGTTTTTAGTCTCTATCATATAGCATTCCTCAGGGGAAGCATTTCTTCAGGCCATGTGAGGAAAGTTATCAAAGCTCCCCTCGGGTTTTTGAACTATTATATTTTTACAGTCTTCGTTCTGAAATTGTTCCAGAAGCTTACTCTGCTTCAAAACATTGCAGTGGCTTTTGTGGCACATGGGCCGCTATGCTTGGTGGCTTCAAGAATCAGTCCGTATTTGTAACAATCTGGCTACTGCTTGTACTTCAAGCCTACTCTAGATTATGAAATTTATTGCCCCAAAGATTTTCCACCATGTTTTCTATGGAAACTGGGAAGAGTGGAGCATGATTCAGATCAGGGTCTAGATTAGAGTGGTGCTGGAAAAGCACAGCAGGTCAGGCAGCATCCGAGGGGCAGGAAAATCAATGTTTCGGGCAAAAGCCCTTAATCAGGAACCAGATGATTCATGATTCCGATCATAATAGTCTTGTGCAGCATCCAATGTTTGGTTGAGTTAACAAAAGGTGTTGTTTCCTGCTGGAGTTGTGGGCTGAATTTAGCAGAGTGATGAGATGTACTGCTTTCTCAGGCTCTAAGGTCCTGTTGTGAACTGAGTTTGAATTGCAATTCAGTTTCTCAAAGGTATAGATATGTTGAGACCATCACTATTTTGTTTTAAATTTTCTCATTTTTTGGTTTAGATCTGCAAGTTGCTTGTTTCAAGAAAAAGAGAACAAGAGACTTATGTTTACTGTTAGGAACTGACAGAGAAAGATAATGCAGGTTAATTATTCCTCTAAGAACACGGTTCACAATTTGGCATCATGATGTTGTTATACTCAGGGACTGGCAGCTGGTTGGATGTTGACTTGATCAATGAAGGAGTACCGCTGCTGGCCAGCCAACCACAGGGAATGTTAAAAACAAACAAAGTGAACTGGCTCTGTCTAGGTTTTTGAGCAGGCGACAATTTGCTTTAGAAACTGACAAGAGGAAGCTTTTTTTTGTTTTGTCCTGTCTAGGTCCTCTCCAGCTATTGACTTGTTGAAAGTTCTCAGTTAAGAATCTCTGTCTTTATGAAACGGTAATAAGGCTTTAGAAATATGCAAAAGCTGTTTGCATTGACTGGTAAATTTGAAATTCAAGTAAGATGTATAACTCTACATATCTGTAATATAAGCCTGAATCAAAAGGTTTAATGAAGGCCTGGCATTCATTGTTGAAGTGGTTGTCAAACTGGCAAATTTATCAGCTGGCCATGCTAAATTCCCCATAGTGTTAGGTGAAGGGGTAAATGTAGGGGAATGGGTCTGGGTGTGTTGCGCTTCGGAGGGTCGGTGTGGACTTGTTGGGCCGAAGGGCCTGTTTCCACACTGTAAGTAATCTAATCTAATCTAAAAAAACTCTGTTCAATGTCTGAGTAGAGCTTTATATCCAAAGATGAAACCAAAACAGAAATTGCTGGAAAATCTCAGCAGGTTTAGCAGCATTTGTGGAGAGAAATCCTCAGTTCGTTTGGCATGGTTGTGGGTATGGTCCCTAAGCTGAGTAGTTGATTTGCAGTTGTTTTGTCCCCTGTTCAGTGACATCTTCAGTGCTTTGGGGCCTCTTGTGAAGCGCTGCTGTACTTGTGTCTTCTGGAATTATTTGCTTCCGTTCCTGCTGCTTCTGTTTGCCAGTTCTGGTAGTTCATTATAGTGCCAGTATATTGGGTCTAGAGCTATGTGTTTGTTGATGGAGTCCGTGGATGAGTGCCATGCTTCTAGAAATTATCTGGCTGCTCTCTATTTAGATTGTCCTATGATCGTTGCATTGGCCCAGTGGAATTTATGGTCCTTGACATCTGTGTTAATAGCTACTAGGGCCAGCTGGTCGTAGCGTTTTAATAACTAATTGGTGTTCATGGATGCAGATTGCGAGTTATCAGCCTGTTTGTCCTATATAGTGTTTCTTGCAGACTTTGCATGGAATCTTGTAAAATATGTTAGCCTTGCACATGATGGGTATAGGGTCCACACACACGGACCAGTAGCCATACACACAGATGACAAGGACTACAAATTTGACTGGGACAACACAATGATCACAGGACAAGCTAAACAGAGGACAGCCAAAGAATTTCTAGAAGCATGGCACTCATCCACGGACTCCATCAACAAACATAAACCTAGACCCAATATACTGGCTAGTACAACAAACTGCTGGAAGCAGCAGGAACGGAACCATATAAATTCCAGAAAACAAAGTACAGCAGTGCTTCACAGGAGGCTCCAAAGCACTGAAGATGTCACCTAGACAGGAGACAAAACATCTGCAAATCAACTTCCCAATTCGGCGAACATATCCACAATCACGGCAACCAGTACCCGAGCTGCAAATCTTTCCACAAACTTTGAGTTCATTTGGTTTTTATATTCAAAGATAGTTGGGTTTAGATTGTAAATATTAATAAATGCCAATGATGCTTCTGGTTTTTCTGTTTTGCTGAAGTTATGTTCTTAAATAAAAGTTTGTTAAACTATAAATTTGATGTCTAAAATCTGTTGTTTGTAAACAAAAACAGAAATTGCTGGGAAATCTCAACAGATTTAGCATCTTTTGGGAGAAAAAGTAGAGTTAACGTTTCGGGTTTAGTGACCCTTAGTCAGTTAAGATGCTGTCAGACCTGAGTTTCCCCAGCAATTTCTGTTTTTATTTTTGTTTCTGCTTTCCAACATCCGCAGTTCTTGGGTTTTCTGTTATTTGTAAAATCTGGCCAGAAACGATTGAGCAATTTTGAGTGTCATTGAATGTTTTAATTTCATTATGAATCCAGTGATAGTGAGACTAATATGATGTGGCTTGTTATGCTAGTGTCAAAACAGATGAAACAACTCATAAATCAGGAAGTTTTAACATTTGTATCAAATTGTGGGAAATTAATAACTAATTGTGCTGTTCAGTATCTACTTCTGATATTAGGGTTAGGCAATTAAGACATTTTCTAATCTCTCTGTTCAGAGATGTTACTACACATCTCTGGAGCAGGTAGGACGTCAACTTGTGTTTTGTGGCTCAGAGGTAGGGACACTACTGCTGTGCCACCAGAGTGGCCAATTAAAGCATCTAAACATTTTCTAATCAACCTCCTCAAAAATGTGGTTACGTACCTTTGGAGCAGGTGAGGCCTGAACCTTAGTCTCCTACGCCAGAGGAATAGACATACCACTGTGCCATGAGAAGCCTCAACAAATCGTTTAGATATTTTCTAATAAACCTGTGCAGAGATGTGGTTACACACCCCTGGAGCAGTTTGGAATTGAACCAGGGCATCTTGATTCAGAGGTAGGTACATTACCCTTGCACCACAAGACTCTTGTTAATGCACTTAATAATGGATAGAATAAATCGGCTCCAGCTGCTGATAATGTGTGTAATCATGAAGCCACAACAAATGTTTTAACTGGGTTGTAGAGATTCATGTTGAATGCGAGAAGATTTGTAACTCAAGTTGAGGTTCAGGTTTGTTTAGAGACATTTCGTCACCATGCTAGGTAACATCATCAGTGAGCCTCCGGTGAAGCGCTGGTGTTCTGTCCCACTTTCTATTTATGCGTCTTGGTCTCTTAAAGTGGGTGATATCATTTCAAGTTCTTTTTCTCAGAAGTTGGTAAATGGGGTCCAAATAGATGTGTTTATTGATGGAGGTCCGGTTTGAATGCCAGGCCTCTAGGAATTGCTGTGCTTGTCTCTTTAGCCTGTCCTAGGATGGATGTGTTGTCCCAGTCGAAGTGGTGTCCTCCTTTGTCTGTGTGTAAGGATGATAGTGATAGTGGGTCATGTCTTTTGGTGGCTAGTTTGTGTTCATGTATCCTGGTGGCTAGTTTACTGTCTGTCCAATGTAGTGTTTGTTACAGTTCTTGTATGGTATTTTATTGCATGGTTCCAACACACTGAAACAGTTACTGATGAACCTAAACCTATACCAACAACCAGCAAAACGAATCTCATTTACAAAATACCATGTAAGGACTGTTAACAAACTACGTTGGACAGACAGACAGATAACTAGCCACCTCTAAAGCCACGAACACCAACCAGCCTCTAAAAGATATGACCCACTATCACTACTATTCTTATATACAGACGAAGAAGGACACCACTTTGACTGGGACAACATATCCATTCTAGGACCAGGCAAACGGAGACAGGCATGGAAATTCCAGAGGCCTGGCATTCAAACCGGAACTTCATCAATAAACACACTGATTTGGACCCCTCTGAGAAAAAGAACCAGAAATGATATCACCCACCTTAAGAGACTAAGACACACAAATAGAAAGTGGACAGAACACCAGCGTTTCATCAGAGACACACTGATGAAGTTATCTAGCATGGTGATGAGAGGTCTGAAAACAAACCTGCCAGCCTCAGTGAGCAAACTTACAACCTGATTCATGTTGAATGTTTTCTGTGCTCTCGAAGCATTTTTTTTAATGTTGGATGAAAGAAAAACTCTTGAGTAAACACCTGCAAGGAAGTTCTTACTACAGTTGTGTGCAAATCACAGACAAGTAAAACAATGTAAATCTTTGTCTCAGTATTGTGACTATTTTAGATTTAGTAAAATAAGGAATTCCTTCTTGTGGTTTCCTAGTTCAGATATCCTGAAGAATTAATAGTGGCCATATTGCTGCAGATTTTTAAAAAGACCAGCTCTGCCACCCTCATCCAGATCAATAACCTTAATATCTTGAAATTGTTCTGGTTGTGGCAATGCACTTTCAACCACAACTGTTGCTGTAAACAAATAGTTGTGTGTTTTTTTTTACTATTCTATTTTGACCATAAACTTTCCCAGTTACCTTCAGATGGTCACTCCTGACATGTTTGAAATGTTTGTTGTTTTTAGTTTAAACAATTGATTTGAGCTGAGCTTCATTATTAAAATAAATTTTCATTGCATGAAATTTTTTTGGCAACTTTATTGGTTTGGGCTTGTTAGTGTTGAAAATATCGCATTGCTTGTCAACTCTGTGCCATTTATATTCAGGAATAGATAGGAGTTTTAGATAGGAGTTCAACATTTTGTGGGGCTTTTTTTATTTGTCCTATAAAGGTCAATAACATTTTATAACTAATTTTGTTTTACTATCAATCTGTGATTAATTAACTCAGCTTTTACCTTATTTACTTTAAAAAATAAACATTAGCAATGCAATGCAAATAAATTTGACATTGACCTGAGCCTTCACAAACACTTCTCACTTCTTCATGATGACCAGCAAACATGAATCTGCTTTACATAAATTGAAGCCATCTGGTACAAAATGGTAACTGAGAAATAATTTTTTTGTTGCAAAAATTTTCTATTGACAATATTTCCTTTGAAATCTCTCATGCTGATATTGTTTGAGTTGAACCCATTAATTCGAAGTCTTTTGTGGAGGTAGTCGAGTTTTTGTTTATAGTTAGAACATTTTATGTAAATATTTATTCTGGTTACACATGACAAAGTCTAGCCTAATCTCAATCATTGAATCCAGTTTAATTGACATTTTTGTCTTTTGGTGATTTTTAAAAAAATGTTGATACCTAGTCCATGTTTCATTCACTGAAAAGTTACAGATTTTGTTGTATGTTTCAGGGTTAATGATTTGTGTGTATATTTTTTGATTCTGTTTGGAACTTATATATTATAAAACAAATGACTTCTAGGAATAGTGATTAAATGCCGAACTTTCTAATTAATTCTTATTAGCTCCTGTTTATATTAAATCTAGGTGATTAATTATTTATTTGTCTTTCTTTCATCTAGGTGTCCAGCTATCTAGTCAGAACTCAGCAAACAGTAAATACACAAAACAAACAGTATTATCCTGCTTAAAATGTCATGAATCAAAGGAGGTCAGATATGTGTCACAATTCACTCAAACAGATGTTGTGAAATCAAACTTACCTGGACAGCCAGATCATGGAATCAAGTCAACTGCTGGAAGTTCAACTGATAGGGAACAGGTGAGAACTAATGCAAATAATGGACTGGATTTTCTGAGGTGTAGCAATTGCATGCAGATTGCCACCGCGCTCCTTTTTTTTTTAACGAGGCAAATATGGTCCGCATTTCTCACAGGAGATTCCGATCAGGCCTCCTTCAGAAATGCAGAGCCATACTTCCTCTGGCTGATCCCTCAACATAGAACAGTCAGGACAGAGCAAATAATGCCCCTTTCTTTCTCAACAGTCAGTTGCCACATTCATTTGCCATATGTTACAGTATCACTGACCGCTGCTGTGTAAGGGAAAGCATGTTAGGTGTGTGAATGGTTACAGTGCCAGCTAAGTAGGAAATGGAGTGTTTAGGCTTAGCTAGGGATGTTGGGTCCAGCAGTTGGGAGGGGAAGGGTCAAGTCCTGAAGTGGGGATTACAGGATGTTGTTTCCTGAGAGGCGGGTAGGATTCTCAGGCCCTTGGAAAGAGGGAATCATCTACAAACCTTAAAATTGCACTGTGTGTAGGTAGATATTTGGTTCATTCAATAATCATCATTATACAAAACAAGTGATTATTCATGACAAAGATATAGACAAACATTGTAAGAAACAGTGCCAAATTATGATCATTTCATTATGCAAATAATTACAATATATTATGTAATACTGCCCACTACATTTTGTACTGAAGTATTTAATTCCATAGGTAATCTGTTGTTGGATTAATTTAAATTCTCAATCATTTACGCACTTTTTTAATCTTAGGTTTGTTTCATATTCTGTTCACACTGTTATCCTACTTGTGGTGTGGTGTCTTTTCTCAGTTGGAATATATAATTTTACTGTCATGTGTATGTGGCAAGAGATAATGGCAATGGAAGGGGAATTCAAGAATTTTCTCCTGAAGACTGTGCAAATCTTTTCCTCCCTTTCAACAAGGGAACATATATTCAATTGCTTGTGTCAGAGGAGCTTTGGTATATGTTACAGAAGATTGGATCAGAGCTCAGTTCTGAATGCTTTCAGTCATCTTCACATGCTCTTCAGTAAGCCCAGCATTCCAAACAGGCCATGTGTGTTTAACAGTAGGTCTAGCAGAACTATTAACACAGTGAATCGATTTAAGATGCTGTGTAATGATTGAGAAGATGTAGCATGGGAAGTCTCCTTTTTGCTCTCATTGGCAATCCCACTTAAGATCACTTTGAATATAATTTCCTCTTAGTTTAATGTATGATTATTGTACAATATCAGCACTGGCTAAGTTGATGAGTGGAGGATCAGGGAGTTCACAGGAAGTACTGCCCCATAGCGTTACACTTTTCAGGTTCATCCTTGTGATTTGCAAGACTAAGGAATTTATATTTAAGGAGGGAAAAAAAAAAATTTAAGTCCTCCATCTACATGTACTATCTTCATTGTCCCTGTTATTTTATCCAAGAGCTCAATCATTTTTTAAATATATTTTTATTGAGGAAAAATAGATTTTTTTAATATTACAAGTACAAAACAATGCAATTCAAAACAGTACAAAAAAACCCAAATAATAAAAAAATTCCCCGACCCACACTCATGTACAAATGTATAAACATATATAGAAAAATGTAGAATTTTAAAAAATCTAAACTAGCTATTTAACTAAATAAATAACCAACAACAAACAAATAAATAGTAATAACTCAGCCCAGCCAAACAAAACGCTCATACATTCACAGTTCCTCCTCCCTGGATATTGGACTCGTGAAACACAATCGTTACAGCTATATAAAAGCCTTTGTTAGTGTGGCAGATAAATCTGTGTCCAGGTATTCCACAAAGGGCTGCTATGTCTTGTAAAATTCTCAGTTTTGTGGTGTACCATATTTGTGAGAAAATCCAAGGGATTATGCTCCATAACAATCTTCCGCCAACCCGACAGGCCTGCGGGTTTTTCGGATATCCAACCTAGCAAGGTGTTCTTTCTTGCACAGAACGTGAGAATGTTGAAAAGTATTTCTTACGCACGTCTGTAGGAAATACAGTGGGTAGGCCCAAAAGGAGAGAGATAGGGTCCTTCTCCACCCTTACACCCAAAATTCTCTTCATTGCACCCGCCACAGCACTCCAATATGTTTGAAGCCTATCGCAAGACCACAATGGGTAAGAGTGCCTGTACAGACCTTGCACCTGGGACATGCTGAAGATACCCCTGGTTTAAATTTTGACAAATGGTCTGGAGCCAAGTGGACCCTGTGGCGAATCTTCAACTGTAAAACATGAGTCCTATTGCAAATTGATATCTTCCTTGCATTCTCCCAAATATCCTCCCATGCCTCTGAGGAAACTTCAACACCCAGCTCTCTTTCCCACATCTTGCAGAGTCGATCAGACTCATCTGAGGTTGCACCCCCCAACAGATGATATAAAGTACTGACAGAGAGTGTACTCTTAGCCCTTAGCACCCCCCCTGTCTATGTCAGAGTTGCAGGGATCAGTCAAAAGTGTGGTCTTTTTTTTAAAATAAAATCCCTAACTTGAAAAAAACGAAAGAGGTCTTTATTAGATAACTCATACTTCTATACTAACTGATCGAAGGACATCATTACGTCTCCCTCAAATAAATCGCCCATGTAAGACACACCCCTACCTGCCCAGCATTTTAAATCCTGAATCTATCATACCCGGTTGCAAACCTGGCATACCCACTAAAGGTGTAAACAAAGGTGTTTTGCCAATATTGCCTTCCCCCTACCGAATTGCCCTCTATGCTTTAACAGTATTGATGACTATTGGGTTATGGCAATATTCCTTAACTGTCTTCATCTTGTCCAAAAACAGCAACTGGTAAGGGGGCACTTTGCTTGGGAGGCTTCGATATCTAGCCATATTGAAAGAGGATCCCCACAAACCAAACTCACCTAGGTCAAAAGCGAGCTTAGTTGGTAATTTCTAATGTCTGGACGGTCCACTCCACCTAATCTGTGAGGCAACTGCAGTTTGGCTAATTTAATGAGGGCCACTTACAATGCCAAATAAAGGAGCTGAACCAGCCTTCAGTCTCCTGAGTGTTTGCTCATTGAAAATCGGGGGACCATCCATAAAGGGTATAGCAAATGAGCGAGAATATTCATCTTAATAAGCGATTTCTGACCCAACCATGAGACTGGAAGTGCCTCCCACCTTTGAAGATCTTGTTTAATTTTTCCAAATAATTGAGTAAAATTGGCTTTAAACAGCCAATCCAGAACTGGAATAATGAATATGCCCAAATACACAAACCCCCACCTTGTGACCACCTAAATGGGAATCTATAGTCATCCTCGAGAGCTAGCTCCTTCGTAAGACCATTCATAGTCATAGCCTCTGACTTAGCAAAATTAATCTTATACCCCGAAAAAGCGCCAAACGCGTGAATGCATTGTATCAGGTGAGGCACTGAAACTGCTGGATTTGTCAAAAATATTGGGACATCGTCTGCATACAATGAGATCTTATGTAATTTTGACCCCACTTCTGGAGCTGATATATTGGGATCCCCACGAATGGTCTCCGCCAATGATTCAATCACCAACGTAAAAAGCACGTTGGATCAGCAGTTAGCACTGTTGCCTCACAGCGCCAGGAACCCAGGTTCAATTCCCATCTCGGGCAACTGTCTGTGTGGAGTTTGCACATTCTCCCCATGACTGTGTGGTATCCTCCGGGTGCTCCAGTTTCCTCCCACAGTCCAAAGATGCGCAGGTTAGGTGAATTGGTCATGCTAAATTGCCCATGGTGTTAGGTGTAGGGGAATGGGTCTGGCTGGAGACTGTGTTACCTTCTATTATTAAAGAGGATCAGACGGGCTTTATAAAGATTCTCCAAAAATGTTAGGGGTCTGCTTAATGTAATTCAAGCATGCCAACAGCAGTCAGTGCAGGGATTGGTGATTTCTTTAGATGCAGAGAAGGTATTTGACCGAGTTGATTGGCCGTACCTTTTCTGTACTCTAGAGTGGCTTGGTTTGGGCGAAGTTTTCAAGGCTTTAAGAATTACAAACCTCCCATATGTGTCTTTAACACATTCCAACAATTTAAATGGAAGATTTTTCCTAATCAGTATAGCCACTCCCCTACTTCTGGTATTAAATGATGAAAAATAAACTCGGTCAAAGCCATTCTGCTGTAATTTCAGATGCTCCTTATCATCCAAATGTGTCTCCTGTAACAAAGCAATATCCACCTCCTTTCTAAGACTCAAGACTACCTTCTTCCTCTTAATTGGTGACTTCCCTTAATATTCCAGGTACGCCATTTAATCAAACCATAAGCCATAATCTTCTGCAATTACATTTAAATTCCAGAGAGGAGGAACCCAAAACACAAACGCATGATCCACCAAATATAAAAACTACATAAACTAAAACCAATACCTTTAACAAACCTACAAAATTATTAAAAATAAAAAACAACAAAAACCAAAATACAAACCAACTTATAAAGTGCCAACAGCATTGAGTAGGGGAACTCACCCCCTGCCCATAGGGGGCAACTACCCATCCCAAACTGCCCATAAGTTGGCATCTAATCATTCCAACCACCTTCACTTCTCCCAGTTAGAGCCGTATCGCAAACACAAGCTGAAAAGAATAAACACTCCATAGAATATCAGTATGAATAATAACATTCTTTCATTTATAAAAAAGGGGAAAATAAATACCCCATCCATCCTTTGGTGTATCCTAACTTAGAAATTGAAAATGTACATCTTAACCACCGCCAGACATGATTTAAACCAAATTACTATTAATAGGGACAAAAAAAGAAAAATAAAGCTCCAACTGGATTTCCTCCATTTCTTTTACAGAATAATAAACACATACCCAAACAACACTATTTACACATACTAAAATTGTTCAAATTAGGTTAGTTTGTCCACAAAGTCTCTTGCCTTCTCCAATGTGTCAAAAAGATGTATAGATCCATCTAAGGTGGTCCAAAGCACTGCTGAATATCTCAGGGAGTACTGAATCACAAGCTCCCTCAGTCTTCTCTTGACACCATCCTAAGATTTTCGTTTCTGGATCACCGCCGCTGAGAAGTCCTGAAAAAAAACATGATCTTAGACCCCTCGTAAATTAGGACCTTCGGATCCTTCCCCTGGACTCTGGAAACCTCCATGACTCTCTCCTTATCCCGGTAATTATGGAACCGCACCAGGAGAGGACAAGGACGTTCACCCAGACCTGATCTCCCCGCTGTGACCCGGTGAGCCCTCCCTATCTTCAATCCTCTCATGCCAGCCTCCAAGTCAAGGAATTTCAGCAGCCAGTCCTCAACAAATTCTGCAGGCTGCTCACCTTCCTTACCCTCAGGCAGACCGATGACCCGAATGTTTTTTCTCCTGCCCCTGTTCTCAAGATCATCCACTTGGTCACGCAAATTGCAGACCTGCGTCTTCAAGGCTTTGATGTCATGCTTGGATGAACTGGTATTAGCTTCCACCACTGTGACCCTTTGCTCCACCTCATCTGTCCTCTTCTCCAGGTCTCCCAGCTGCTGCTTATGCTAGCTTCTCTTCAATCTGTTTCCCCAGCATCTCACGAGATTTCGAGAGCTGGTTCACCAGGTCCTGGAGAGTAATCGGCTCCGAGGCTGCTGCAGGTTGAACTGCATACCCGGCCTCGGATGCTACTAATCCCTTTTTAGACATCTCTGGATGGCTGAAAACACAGGTAAGTTAATTTTTATAAGTTTCTTAGGCCTACATGATCTTTCTGGAGTCCCAAGAAATCCCGATGACCTGGGTTGGGCGGGTTAAAGGACCGTCCCGCTTGCGCTGCGATGCAAAGCTCTGCATTGTGATCTTCTCAGATCGCCGCCATCTTAAATCCCCAAATCATTTAGGCACAAATGATTTGTTTTCAACGTACTCATGCCAACTGCCACTTAGTAACCTGTGCTGCTTCAAGTCAAATGTATTTTGTCCTCAATAACCTCTAATTTTCACACCTCATATTATAGATTGATTGTTACCAGATGCTTGGTTCCCCTTTTTTTGAATTGAGATGTGACATTTGCAGTTCTTCAGTCCTTTGGCATCACTTGCAAATCCAAGGAGGATTGAATGATTGTGGTGAGGGTTCTGTGAGCTCTACACTTGCTTCTCTTTGAAACATGGATGCATTCATTTGGGCAAAGCTCGTTAAGTTTGATAGTTGCATAACCATGAATGTTGTTCTGTATGTGAAACATAGATGCCGGTATAATTTTTAATTTCTTCCCATGTGGAATTTTGGAAAGATAATGCAACTCAGGGAAACTTTATGGAAATAAATATGAATGACTACATGGGGAATAAGTCAACTAATGTATCTGTTTAGGACAAATGATAATGGAAAATGGCATATGTGATTTAGAACTTAGGAGGATGGAGATAGCTGGAAGTAATAGCTCACAAGTTCCTACATTCCATCCATCAATACCCCTCAGAAACCTGGATGATACATAAAACTCGATGGAAGAAATTAGAGGCCAAAATTAATGCAGAAAGAGGAGGCATGGCCTGCTGGTATTATCGCTAAACTATTAATGCAGAAACTCAACTAATATCTTGGGCACCTGGGTTCAAATCCTGCCGTTGCAGATTTTGGAATTTGAATTCCGTAAAGAATTGGGAATTAAGGATCTAATGACCATGAAATCATTGGTGCTTGTTGGAAAAACCCATTCACTAATGTCCTTGAAGGAAGGAAACCTGTCATGCTTCCCTAGTCTGGCCTACATGTAACTTGAGAGCCACAGCAATGTGGTTGACTCCGCATTGCCCTCTGGGCAATAAAAGCTAGCTTAGCAATGAAAGCCCACATTCTGTGAGTGAATAAAAAAAGAAAATCCATATAAATTCAATAAGACAAATGAAGAGATATCTGTAAAGGAAAATGCCAGAATTTTGGCCATTTGAACAGAGCAGAAAACCTGCACAGATCTCTTACTCAGGAAAATTGGAGGACAATAGAAAGACAGGTTGACCGAGGCATAGTTGGATGAAGCATGTCAGTGATTGCAGATGATCTACAGTGAATGTGTGAGAATTGTGCAGGAAGGAGAAGCCACAGCATACAATGACATCGGATGTCCTGGCAAGAGTAGCTACAGGCAGAAACAGCATATAAACGAAATGTTTTCCTCATAATTTCATTGGAAAATTTAATCTTGTAATATGTTTGGCACATAGCATTTTGCTTTCAAGAGGGGTTGAAATCTAAGGGGCTTTTCTCTGTACTAAAAAACTGGTAGAAGTTAATCCAGTATGGAAAGCATCTTCAATCTCCACATAAAGGGCAAATAGACAGTGTTACTCTTCACCCATTAAATTGTTAACTTGAATGACTATATACAGATGCTGTGGTTCTTGGTGTTTAGTTGTTTGTTTAAACTGCTGACCAACATCCTGATTTGGAACTTTTCTGAACGAAGATGATTACTATGCTCCAGATTTATTTCCAATCTTAGCTGCTTCTTTGGTATTAAGCGCAACTAACTTGCACATGTTTTCAGTTGCAGTCTGTAGCGTAGTACTGGCTGGTCATTTGCTCACCCTTACTAGTGGAAGTGTATTTACGTAGCAAAGAAACTTAGTAAAGGAGGATATTTGCATTCCTACCAAAAGTGTGGCAGCAATGGATTAATTTTCTGTTTTTCTTTGTAGTTACTTTTGGAAGAAAATGAATGTCTGAAACAGGAGTTGGCCAAAGCTAAGATAGCTCTGGCTGATGCTGAAATGGAAAAAGACAGATTAATACATCAAATCAAAAGGGTTAACATTGAACTCCAATCATAGTCAAATACTTGGAAGCAGGAGGAGTTTCTTCAATTTGGAACATAGGTATCACCAGCTGCTATTGGTTTTAAAAATACTAATAATGTTCATAACAATATGCTGAGCATTGAACAAACAATCTGTAAAGAAAATTGCTTTATCTGTTGCAGACAGATATTTTGTTGAATGTGAAGAATAAACATCAGATCTGTTTGATCTATTTTGAGCAGTAAATAAAATATGATTGTTAAGCTTATTAAGTTTTGCTCCATAAACTGATGGTGCTGATTTTCACTTGAATCTCGAATGAATTCTGTCAAAAAGGGATTTGAAATATGGTTGAAATAAAATATTGTGGGAAAGAAATTTCTTTAGTACACTTGAGCTGTGTTTTGGTATACCATCAATAATTTTTTAAAAATCTATTCCAGAGCAAGTCTCTTTTTTTTTAAGAAGTCTGAATTTGCACTGTAATTAACTTTGATCATGTATCTAACAGTTTTTTCTGTGTAAAATCTGTGATATAGAATATGTACAGTGTAACATTTTAAGTATGTATGTGCTTTAATTATGGCAGACACCATTGTTGCTTGACTTCAGGTTGAGTGCAAGATTCATCTGTAAATTTGAATATCGTTAAGGATGGACTGAAGATAATACAATGCATATCTTAAGCAATCAACCTTTGCACAACATGGCAACATTCTTCCATGAATAATTGTATTAAAGATTGTATTCAAAATAAACATCAAAGCACAGAAATGTTCCAGCAGGTACTCATGCCACTTAAGTGAAAGTGATAGCTTGTCTTTTTTTAATTTAATTTTTCTTCTCATTGCCATTAGTTCATCCATACTATATGCCATTTTCTTTCACTACTCGTATATTGTTGATTAAGAAATACAGAAGAGCATACCTAATTCATGTGTTCTGATTTTTTCCTTCTGTACTTTCATTTTTTTTCTAATGTCCTTTCCTTGTCTTTAGACATTATTCCTGCTGGTGTATTAGTCTGTTTTATTGATTTCCGATATAATAAATCAATGCAGGGTTACCACTGAATAGAAATGTAACTGGATCAGCCATTTAGTACTGTGGTTAGAGGCATAGATCAGAGGCTGAGAATTCTATCGCAAGTAACATAGCTCCTGACTCCCCAAAGCTTGTTCACCATCTACAAGTCCATGTACTGAAATATTCTCCACTTGCCTGTATGAGTGTTACTCCAGCAAATCAACCAACTGGACATTTCTCAGGACAAAACTGCCAGAATCCACCTTAAACATTTAACCCAATTTACATTGAAACATTTACATATAGAGTTGCACTAAACCACTGTAGTAATCACTAGACGCACTGCTGCAACTCATTCAGGCTCTTCCATGGTAACTTCGAAAGTGAAAATAGAACTAGACACCTTCCTAGTTTGTAAGACTATATGCCAGAGCAGGCAGTGCATTTTAACTGCACACTTAACTTGGGAAGGAGTTCATTATTTTCCATGTTAACCAAGTGATACCTGGAATCTACTTGCCAGCCAAATGGAAGTGAACCACACTGTAGTATTGTGCTATTGTTGCACACATCAGGGAGCTTTGGCCAATCTAATATATGTATAATGTTAAAGGTTTCCCAGTGAATTAGATAACTAGGTACGGTGTTTAGTTATGTTTAAATGAAGGCCAAAGCAAACCAAAAAGGGACAAGGAACTTTAATTGCATTATGTATAAATAAGGGGTTGATGTTTAACAGATTGATTTCATAATATATTGCTGTATAAAACTAATCTTAACTCTGGGCTAGAAAGTCAAGTTTCGAGTCCCATCTGCTGCAGAGATGTGTCACAATGTGATTACATGCGATGCACAGCTTTATTAAAAATAGATAAACTAATATTGAGGAAGCCATATAATCTACTGAGAAATGTAGACAAAGTTAGATGCTGTCTGTGACCACTGTTTGAATCAATGTTAGCTCAAATCGCCAAGTCAAATTAGACTTTAAGTCAATAAAAGTATTTTCCGTGGGATTGGGAAGTCCAGAACTAGAGGGCATAGGTTTAGGGTGAGAGGGGAAAGATACAAAAGAGACCAAAGGGACAACTTTTTCACACAGAGGGTGGTACGTGTATGGAATGAGCTGCCAGAGGAAGTGGGGAAAGCTAGTACAATTGCAACATTTAAAGGCATTTGGATGGGTATATGAATAGGAAGGGTTTGGAGGGATATGGGCCGGGTGCTGGCAGGTGGGACTAGATTGGGTTGGGATAGCTGGTCGGCATGGACGGGTTGGACCAAAGGGTCTGTTTCCATGCTATACATCTCTATGACTATGACACGCTGACCTGTCCTTAACAAATCATTGCTGGCCCTTTCCAAAAGCTTCATAAGGCAACCACTTCAAGAAAATCCTTCATGAGTAATCAGCAGTGGACTAAATGTAGATAACATTGCCAGACAGTAACAGGAGATCAGTGGAACAATTTTAGTAGCAGATTAGTTGGCATTAAGGACTCATTTGTAGAAAATGCAAACTGGGCATCCAGTGTAACTTTTGGCTGATCCACAGCTGTTTACCATGTGTGCTTTGATGTGTTAATCATTTGAATGAGACCGGTTTATAACTAAATATGGTAGTTACCAATTGTGCTAGATTAATCAGTTTTAAATGTAATGGTACATAATACTTTCACATTGCAAAATCATGACAATAACAGTACAAGAATACTAAACCCGACTTCAATTGAAACAGGATTTATTTTTCTGGAAGAGAATCCAGTCTTAGATGGGAGAGTTCTGAGGAAAGCATTTCTGAGGCTGACAGATAATTTCCCACAGAAAAGAATTACTACCTTTGATTCAGCATTTTACAGCTTCTGGACTCAACATTGAATTCAACAATTTCAAATCAGAACCATTACTCCCATTTTTACGTAGAGCAGCTGTAGGCAATAACATAACCATTACCATTTGTCCTGTGACTATCCCCTTTTGTCTTACACCATAAACCTTTCTGTCATATAGTTTCCACACTGATGCAGACAATCTCTTATGTGCTTTCCTTATAAATCTCTTCCCTGTCTCTCTTACTCAAAACTTGTAAAACCTTGCATTTTTTCAGGACCTGGGAACAAGTTTTGGACCTGCTATGTAAACTTTGTTTTAACTCTTTCTCTCTTTGTAGATAAAGCCATAAAGCTATACATCATGGAAACATACCCTTTAGTCAAACTTGTCCATGCCAACCAGATATTTTAAATCGATCTAGTCACATTTACCAGCATTTGACCTAGGATGCTCTTAATCCTCCCTATTCTTATACCCATCCAGATGCCTTTTTAATGCTGTAATGTACCAGCCTCCACCATTTCCTCTGGCAGTTCATTTCATCCATCTGCATGAAAAAAATTGCCCCTTCGGTCCTTTTTAAATCTTTAACCTCATCTTAAACCTATGCCCTCTAGTTTTGGACTGCCCCACCCTGGGGAAAAGACTGTAGCTATTACCGCTATTCATGCCCCTCATGATTTTATAAACCTTGATATGGTGACCCCTCAGCCTCCGATGCTCCAGGGAAAATAACCCCAGTCTAATCGACCAGCTCAAACCCCTCCAAACATTTCTGAACCCTTCAAGTTTCACAACATCTTTCCTATAGTAGGAAGATCAGAATTGGATGCAGTATTCCAAAAGTGACCTAACTGATGTCCTGTATAGCTGCAACATGAATTCCCAACTCCTATAGTCAATGTACTAACCAATAAAGGGAAACATACCAAATGCCCTTTTCACTATCCTGTCTCCCTGCAACTCCACTTTCAAGGAACTATGAACCTGCACTCCAAGGTCTCTCTGTTCAGTAACTGTTGCCTGATTGTTGAGTATTTCCAGTGTTTGCTGTTACTTCTGTTTTCCAAAACCCAGACTACTGAGGAGTTAGAATGTTATTTTAACTTAATGGAACAAATATCCTCAATATCATCATGCTACAACTTGCTAAACTGTTTCTCATTAAGTGCTATATCTTGACTATGAAATTCACTATGTGGATATTTTTCACATCAAGCAAGTTACCTGTCTCTGAATTTTACCCGTGTTATCAGAAATTGGAAGCTTTTTAAATCAAATTTCTATACTTCAATTACCTATCCAAACACACATTTAATTTTTAACTATAACTTGAAAGTTGCGTTTTGTTCCATTCTGTTTCAGTGCCTTAGAGTCTGACAGTATAGATACAGCCATTGCGTCCACCAAGTCTAGACTACTAAATCTACAGTAGTTTCAGTTTCCAGCACTTGGCCCACAGCCTTGAAAGTTACAACATTTCAAGTGGTCATCAAAATACTTTTTAAAAGTTGAGAAGTTAACTGCATCAACTACCCCCAAGCAGTGCAATACTGATCCCCACCACCCTTTGGGTGAAAACAGTTTTAGTCAAGATCTGGACATTAAATGGTTTAAGACCCAATTTAGTGCAGCAAAGTCTCGGGCACCATGGCTGGATCTTTCGTGAAGCATGGTTTGCCAAGATTAAAATGAGCAATTGGTGTAGGGAACTCTCTGGTGTTCTGAAGAAGAGTCACAGGACCCAAAATGTTAACTCTGATTTCTCTCAACAGATACTGCTCGGCCTACTAAGATTTACTAGCTATTTCTGTTTTTATTTCTGATTTCCAGCATCTGCAGTTCTTTCATTTGTATTTAAAATGAGGGAGGAACAGGACTGGCAGATCAATGTTCTGTGGTATTATTGCCGTAGGACGGATAGAAGGGGAAGCAAGAGAGGAAAACATCACTCTTGTACTTAGAGAGGATATTCCTGCAGACTTGTCCAGTGAAACTATATGGGTGAACTAAGAAAAAGGGATGATCACCTTCATGGGAGTGTATGATGCCCCAGCCTCCCCTAATAGTCAGTGGGAAACTGAGGTGCAAATATGTGGGGCGATCTCCTATCTGTAAGAATAATAGGATTGTAATGGCAGGGATTTTAAAGTCCAAACATAGACCGGGACTGCCATAATTAAGGGCTTGAACAGGAAGAAATTTAAGTGTATGCAAGAAACTTTTATCAATTTGTAAATGTACTTACTAGAGAAAGAGCGAAACTTGACCTTCTTTTGGGAAATAAAGCAGGGCAAGTGACTTTGGGACCAGTGATCATAATTCTATTAGTTTTAAAATAGTTATGGAAGAAGATGTGGGTGGCACAGCAGTTAGCACTGCTGCCTCACAGCGCCAGAGCCCTGGGTTCAATTCCCACCTCAGGCGACTGACTGTGTGGAGTTTGTACAGTCTCCCCGTGTCTGCGTAGGTGTGCTCCAGTTTCCTCCCACATCCAAAAATGTGCAGGTTAGGTGAATTGGCTATGCTAAATTTACCATTGTGTTAGGTGCAGGGGTAAATGTAGGGGAATGGGTCTGGGTGGATGCGTTTCGGCAGGTCGATGTGGACTTGTTGGGCTGAAGGGCCTGTTTCCACACTAAGTAATCTAATCTAAGATGGATCTTGTATAAAAAAAAAGTTAAAGTTCTAAATGGAGTAATGCCAATTTTGACCGTGTTAGTCAGGAACTTTTTAAAAGTTGATTAGGGAGGCTTTCCAAGATGAGATGACGAGTTTAGAGGTAATATGCTCGTGTTGGAGCGAAGGGCAAAGCTGGTAGGAGTAGCAAATATTGGGTGACTGGAGATATTGAGGCTCTGGTCAAGAAAAATGGAGGTATATATCAGGAATAAACAGCTGGAATCGAGTGAATCCCTTGAATTTCAGGGGACTAGGGTATACTTAGGAGGGAAAGTCAGGAAGGTATAAAGGGAATGAGATAACTTTGGCATATAAGGCTAAGAAGAATCCAAAGAGTTTCTGCAAGTACATTAAGGGTAAAATAGCAACCAGGGAGTGCATTGGGCCCCTTGACCAACAAGGCTGTCTATATGTAGAACCACAGGAGATGGGTGATATACTGTATGAATGTTTTGCTTTGGTATTTACTGTGGAGAGAAACATGGACGCTAGGGAAGTTGGGGAAATTCATACTGATGTCTTAAACAGTCCACATTACAGAAGAGGAAGTGCTGAATGTCTTAAAATGCATAAAAGGTACATAATTCCCAAGGATCTTGATGATCAAGTGTAGCACGGGACACTGTGGGAAGCTGAAGAAGGAATTACAGGGCCACTAGCAGAGATATCTACAGCCACAGGAGAGGTGCACTTATTTAAGAAAAGCTGTAAGGAAAAGCCCCTATACTATAGACTGTTGAGTCTGACATTTGAAGTGGGTAAGTTGTTGGATGGGATTATGAGAATCAGAATTTATATGCTTTTGGAGAAGCAAGGACCAATTAGAGATAGTCAACATAGCTTTGTGTGTGGGAAACAATATCCTACAAGTGTGATTGAGGTTTTTGAGAACATAACCAAGAAGATAGATGAGGAAATAGCGGTATAAGAAAGAACAGCTATAACATGGTAGTTCCATTCTCATGCAATTCCATGTTATACGAGAATGGTGTAATAGCAGCACCATTTGAACTAATGGGGCCAGGATCACATTATGACCATTATACACTTTAAAGCTTCGCGCTTTGGAAACTGTGTCCCCAATTTGTCATTCAGGTTGTGGCGAATTCATGTTAACGGAACATGCATTCTAGCAGAACAATCTGTAGTTGTTGGCTACATGAACTTTAGCAAGGCCTTTGATAAGGTTCTGCATGATAGAGTGGTTGGGTAAAGTTAGATTACACAGGATTAGAATACAGGAAGCAGGATTAGTAAGTTTACGATGACTCCAAAATGGTGGTATAGTGGAGAGTGAAGAAGGTTATCTCAGAATACAATGGGACCTTGATCAGATGGACCAGTGGTCAAGGAGTAGCAGATGGAGTTTAGATAAATGCGATGTGTTGCACTTTATGAAGACAAATCAGGATAGGACTTCCACAGTTATTGGTAGGCCCTTGGGGAGTGTTTTCACATACAGTGATTTAAGGGTTCAGGTACATACTTCTTTGAAAGTGGCATCACAGACAGAGTGGTGAAGAAGGTATTTGGCATACTTGCCTTCATTGGTTAGAGCATTGAGGATTGGGACACCATGTTGTCACTGTACAGACCATAAGGCCATAAGACATAGGAATGGAAGCAAGACCATTCGGCCCATCGAGTCCACTCCACCATTTAATCATGTTTGATGGGCATTTCAGTTCTACTTACCCAAGCTCTCCTCATAACCCTTAATTCCTTGCAAGATCAAGAGTTTATCAATCTCTGCCTTGAAGACATCCAATGTCCCGGCCTCCACTACGCTCCGTGGCAATGAATTCCATAGGCCCACCACTCTCTGGCTGAAGCAATGTCCCCTCATTTCTGTTCTAAATTGACCCCCTCTAATTTTAAGGCTATGACCACGAGTCCTCGCCTCCTCGCCTAATGGAAACAACTTCCCACCATCCATCCTTTCTAAGCCATGCATTATCTTGTAAGTTTCTATTAGATCTCCCTTCAAACTTCTAAACTCCAGTGGATACAATCCCAGGATCCTCAACCATTCATTTTATGTTAGGTCTACCATTCCAGGGATCATCTGTGTGAATCTCTGCTGGACACTCTCCAGTACCAGTATGTCCATTCTGAGGTGTGGGGCCCAAAATTGGACACAGTATTCTAAATGGGGCCTAACCAGAGCTTATAAAGTCTCTGAAGCACATCGCTGCTTTTATATTTCAATCCTCTTGAGATAAATGACAACATTATGTTTGCTTTCTTAATCACAGACTCAATCTGCAAATCAATCTTTAGAGAATCCTGGACCAGCACTCTCAAATCCCTTTATACTTTGGCTTTATGAATTTTCTCACCGTTTAAAAAATAGTCCATGCCTGTATTGTTTTTTCAAAAATGCAAGACCTCACACTTGCTCATGTTGAATTTCATCAGCCATTTCCTGGACCACTCTCCTAAACTGTCTAAATCTTTCTGCAGCCGCCCCACCTCCTCAGTACTACTTGTCTGTCCACCTAACTTCATATCATCGGCGAACTTCGCCAGAATGCCCCTAGTCCCTTCATCCAGATCATTAATATATAAAGTAAACAGCTGCAGCCCCAACACTGAACTCCGCGGGACCTCACTTGTCACCAGCTGCCATTCCGAAAAAGAACCTTTTATCCCAACTCTCTGCCTTCTGTCAGACAGCTAATCCCCAATCCATGCCAGTAGCTCTCCTCGAACACCATGGACCCTCACAGGACATTGGTGAGGCCACGTCTTTGAGAACAGTTGGTTCTGTTATAACATGTGTTTCTTCAACACAAATTGGCTTTAATGCATTTGAAGAATTTAGACCATTATTTGTAGATTGTGAATTTTCCTTATCTGTATTGGCTATAATGTGATTTGAACACCATTAGCTTCAATGCACGGCTATTGCTCAATTTTCCTATAATGCGAGATCGCACAAGAACTATCGAAACAACTGTAATGCATACAGTTTTGGTCACCCGATTATAGGAAGGATAGTGTTAAATTGGAAAGGGTGCAGAAAAGATTTACAGGGACTACTGAGTTTGAGTTATCAGGAGAGGATAGATGGGCTGGGACTTTTCTCTTGGAGAGTAGGAGCTTGAGGGGTGACCTTATAGAGGTTTATATGAGGTGTATGGATAGGGTGAATAACCAAGGTCTTTTTCCAAGGAGAGGGGAGTCCAAACTAAAGGCTATAGTTTTAGAGTGAGAGGGTAAGGATTTCAAAGGGAGCTGAGGGGCAACTTTTTCCACACACAGGGTGGTGCAGATATGGAATAAACTGGTGGAGAAATTGGTAAACACGGGTACAGTTACAACATTTAAAAGCCATTTGAACAGGTACATGGATAGCAATAGTTTAGAGGCATATGGATCAAATGCAGGCAAATGGGACTGCTTTAGTTTGGGAAAGCTGGTCAGCACAGACAAGTTGGACTGAAGGGTCTGTTTCCATGCTCTGTGACTGATTGTGGTGATAATTCCACCTCTAACTATAGCATAACTCTGTTCCAATTTAGATGAATTGCAATTATTGCAAATAATTGTTGACTAACAGTTTAAGATGTGAAGATGCAAGTGTAAACAGTCTTGAAAGTAATACAACAAATATAAATGTCATAATAAATCTCAAATCTTGATCATATTCTTGTAACCCACAGGAAATCCTATGGCAGGGAATGTCACATGGTCAGGCTAAATATTAATTCTGTGAAGGATTTAACTGGACTCTGTAGATTTTCTATAATCTGCTCAATGTTTACTGCATCCTTTTAAATGACACAATCAGTCTGTGTTTGCTAAATAAAATGCTCAAAAACAAATTCATTAAACAAAGTATCAATATTCTGCTAATAATCAATGTCAGATACTATGAATAATAATAATAATCAACATCATCTCTCTTGAGGATAGGTAAATTGGAATCCCGTATATCTCAAGCTAAGATGAGATGACACATTTTGTAACACATAATTGATACTTACCTGATTATTTTCATATTGTCAGCTTTACACAGGAGCACAAAATCAGTTCAATAATTTTTCTTATAAAATAGGTTTCCCAATATCCATCACTTTCTTTGTTGTTAGGTCTTTGAACCCAGATCCAAAGGGTTTGATAAATAGGAAAAGCATTCAGAGATTTGGAACAAGTAAAAATCCTTTTCATTCCTAGCAACACAACCAGACAACTGAGAAGCACATTATAAGTGGATGATTTTCTAATGGTATGGTCTTTCAGTTGCTGCAATAATGTTTTGTGGGGCATTTGAATCATTACATTGGCTCAGATACAAATGTGTGGATGTGAACAAAGCTTCTATGGCTGAGATATTGTGTGAAATTTCTCAAAGCTTACGGGTTCAGAAATCTTTCAGATATGTAACTAGGTTAAATTATAGACACCAATGCAAGTATATTAAGGCATACGTCAATGTGGAAATATAAGCAACAGTTTATTCAAATACATTTCTATCTTCTATTTGAAATTCAAAAAGATTGATCATCCAATCAAATTTTTTTTTGAAATCTACATATATGCAACATCATAATTTTTACCTTTTAGAAGTTAAGTTTTATATTCTGGGAGCTAAGCATGTAAATCATTGTAGATATTTAAAATAGTAACTAGTTTATGGCCGATGGCATTGTACGTGGCAAGTGAATGAAAAGTTCACTATTCAGACGAAGCAGGGTTTGAGGACAGGGATGTAACTAGATCAACAAACAGCGGGACGTGAAGAAGGCAAATGGAAAGATCAAATCTGAGGCCAGTGGGAAAGAGGGCAAGTCGAAAGATGAAATGAAACCTTGATTCATGAGGAAAGAACAGAGAGAAACCGATGGAAAGAGAAGAGCAAATTGGAAGAAGAGTAAATGGAAGAATAGGAGGGAAGGGGGAAGAGGTGATGAGCTCATTAAAGTCTCCTGCAGTTCTCATTTCTGATGCCTGACTTGCACTGTAAATACTGTGCTGATATACCGGTTCACATTCTGGATTTTGAGAGAACTAAAGTGATTTGCTATAATTTAAAAAGCTGCCATGAGATTATCACAATAAGTAAATCCTTCTGCACACTTCCTGTAGTTAAGATTTTTGAAGGTACAATAGAAGGATACATGAAATAATGCTTGGATGGATCATCAACACGAGGCATTTTGTCTGTATCCACCTCATCCGTTGACCCACAGTTACTGATCCTCAACAATTCTTGTCTGGAAAGAATTGCACTTGGAGTTTCCAGAACCCAGAGACAGTAACAAAACTGTGTCATCTGCTTAAGGCTATATGCCCACCACAGTTCAGCAGAGTGTGATCTTCAACCTGAACTTTAATGTCTCTTTCCAGGCTACCAAAAAAAAATCTAAGCTAGATATTAATCAGTTGTGTGTGAATGTATTAACAGGTCACTGATGCTGTTTTCTAATGTAACTTTAATAACTAGTTCTGCAATAGAAGACAGACACACAATGATGTTGTGGGTCTGTTACCTTTCCTCAACTTTTTGACAAAATAAGATTGTTCTGATTCTATGGGAGAGAATTCTGGGCCAACTTGCACACTATAAATAGTGGTTTAAAGCTTGTTACATCACGTCTTGGCTACTGCTGATCCTCTATGAAAGTTACTGCAATAACTTGGGAGATTCCTGTAGAAATTAGAGATGTGAAATAAATTAATTAGCACATTTAATGTATTAGATTACAGGGAAAGTGCAGGTAAGTGGACATGGGTAATGTCAGATGAGCCATGATCCTATTAAATGGTGGAATGGGCTAGAGGGGCCATACAGCCTTCTTTTATTCATATTTCCTTAAGATCTAATGTAATGGAACCAACCAAGGCACTTCACAGGAGAATTACAAAATATGACACTGAGCCACATTGGTCGATTTTTGGTTCGATGAACAAAAGCTTGATGAAAGAGATCATGTTTCAGAAGTTTAAAAGACAAAACCAAGTTAAATATTTGCAGAGAGGGAATACAAAGATTGGGTCTTAGGTTACTGAAGGCACAGCTGCCAGTGATGGAGCACTCTAATAATTTGGACCTGGCGTCATTGCACTCAGTACTTCCCTGTCTAATTTCAAAAAGATTCGAGGGGGTGAAACCTGACAAGACACGATGTACAATTTAAGTCTCAGGTAGGTGGACTTGTAACCTTGAAGTCGATGCATCCCTTTGTTTCTAACTTTAGACATTTAAAATTGATTGCATCAGATTGTACTCAATTTCACTGACCTTCCAGGGTCCACTTCAATCCACCCTGGAGATTTATCTCGAATCAGAACTGAGGGCAATCCCAGAAAATCAAGCAAATTTGAATTTCCTATAACATCCTATTCATAAATCTTCCTTTACTGTTGAACAGATGTCAGGATGGGAAATCTACTCTATACAAGACAATTAAAATGAGAAATACAAGGATAAATGTTTAAAACATTAAACTGGAATCTAGGTTTTATATAATGGAAGCATTCAGTAGGAAGGCATAGAAGCAATCTTGAAATTATACTCATGACATTTCAACTATACAAAATGGGAGACAAGAAAAGATTCACTGGTTCATCCACCTTTTCAATTTGTTGATGACCCCCTTCATATTAAGGCAGATGCTCATCCAATATAATCTTCTGGAAGAAGTCACAAGCAAATTTTTTTTTCAAAACAGGTTTATTAATGGGGAGAATCTGAAAAAGTCCTTTCCAACCCTTTATAATCAAAACTAGATTAGGAGACCATATTGAACCAGATTTAAAATTACAGTGTCTCCAACATTATTTATCTATCAAACATATGAACACTGTGGTTCTATGAGCAGATCAGAGGCCACAAACTTTGACTGAGTAACTCACCTAATTCATCAAAGCCTCCCATCTCCATGACAAGTCAGGAGCATGATAGAATATCTCCACTTGCCCTAGATGTGTGCAGCAACACTCAAGAAACCTGAGATTATTCAGATTAAAACATTGCTTAATCACCACTATATGCACCACCTCAACAACCATTTCCTTCACCTCCTACACACAAGTGACAGCAATGTGTCCCATCTGCAAGATACACCTGCAGCACCTTCCGAGTATATGGTTTTTACCACCTAGAAGAATAAGGAGAACAGTCACATAGACACACTACACACTGCAATTTCCTTTCAAGCTAAACACTACCCTTGATTTGGAACCATATTGTTATTTCTTCATTATCACTGGGTTAAAAACATAGAACTTCCTTCCTTACAACACTATAGGTGGATGTCACCAAAACAGGTGGATGGCAACAGTTGAAGAAAGTGTCTTGTAATCAATTATCTTCTGATGAGCAATTGTTATCAAGCAGCTAATCAGGAAAACCACTCCTATGGATTAGCAACATAATTTATCAAATAATTAGATACAGTTTATACAATGGTTGTGGGTAATTAATGTTGGCTGAAGCAGCAGTGTTCACATCCCATGAAGGAATAACATACAATTGTGTACTTCCGCTCCTATGTCTTATGGTCTTATTGTTGTTCTGTCATTCACTCGAAATAATGTTTGACACAGGGAATGTCTTTGATTTCCTTCTTGAAGATTTGTTTGATTGAGACCAGTAATTTTAAGTCTTGAGTTAAAGAAGCAAAGTCACAAAGACAACAGTTGCAACTTTTGTGTTTCTAGTGCTGATTAAAGACATTTTTACAAAGATTTTCATTTTGCACTCATTAGGACTTTTGCACAAGTACCAATGAAAGGGTGAACAGCATTTTGAAATTGTATGAGAAAAGAATGCTGATTGGTTGACAAGTGGATTTTAATTGGCATTGTCATGGAGAGTCCATGATGACTGACAGTTAATAGCCAAACTTGTTTAATTTTAAGCCAGGCAGGTTGACTTTGGTCAAGGTGGAAAAAGAGACTGGCTACAGTCTATTTTGTTAAGTTGAAATAGTGTGTCATGAGTACATGTCCATTCTGTCTCCAAACACCAGGTCCTTGTGCATTGATGTGCTGCTTCCATTATGTACATGTGGACCACATTGTGAGCCCAAACAAAAACCTTAATTTGGATATGAATGTAATTCATAGCACACTCTGGATTACATAGCAAATGGTATCTTAAGTGCAAAAATATCTAGTGTTGAAAATTGTGTTTTAAATCTTGGAAGTGTGGGCTGATTGGAAACACCGGCCACAATCAAACTCAAAATAGTCTCTCCAACATTAGATGTTATTCTGTGATTGGGTAACATAGTATACCTGAATGTACTAATAATTATTTGTGCTTGTCAGTTGGACTCTCATTTGTGATGCACTTGAGTGTACTGAAAATGCTTACAATGCAGACAGTAAAGAATATTTATATACAATATACCTGTATCAATTTAACAAAAGAGACAAAAGACAATGTGTTTTGATTCCTTAGGGCAAGGCCTTGAACCAAGCAGATTGAAACTATGTGGTTCAAATTTAAACAAAGCTTATTGGCTAACTGTCAGGCAACTGGTGCATTCTCCATGGCAAAGCCTCTTCTAATGAGAGCCCATTTAGCAATCATTGAACACTGTTTCCTCAGAAAGCATAAAACATGGTATTCGCCTCTGCACTAGTAATCTTGTGAATTTCCTAATGAGTGCAAGATGAAAACCTTTGAAACAAATACTTTTTCCAGCAACATTTATGTTCTATGCTACTAAATACCTACTTGTGTTTGTCACCATTGATATAATTTTCAAGTGAGAAGACTGAGCAGTATACTCAAAATAAAAGAAGTTCAATAATTCCAAAAGGATTTCCCATAGGAAACCAATCAATTTATTTCAAAGTTGTACAGTATCTACTTTTTATTCCCAGTGCTTTCTACATAAAGATAGAAGCTGATCTCTGCAATTGTCTCTGTAATCTTACTTTGATAAATGTAGTGTTTTTAATGCCTTAATTCCACGGTGATACAAAACATTAATAATTTTGCATTCTGTGTAGTTTAGGTAGTAATCATTTTATAAATAATTTTAAAAAGTGAATTGTCATGTGTCCAAATCTGAGTTAATGTAAAGTTTCAAATATTAAACTAACTAATCTTTCTCCAAGAGTCCATCAGGTATAAATACTAAAGGCATATGAGATTTCTCAGTAGTTATGACAATTTTCTCAGCTATTTAAAATTTCTCCTCTTAGTTATTAACCAATAAGAAAGTGTTCATAATTAGCTGCTTTTTAGCAATTCAAAGAAAAAAGTAATGAATGCGTGATCCATGTTTTTCTATCCATTTAAAAGTTATGGACAGAGATTTGTGGAGTGTGCAACTGCAAGTGCACTCCTTCTTGAAGTGCAAACTTGTGGAATTAGCAATTGTTTCACCAAAATCACACATGGAAATAACACTTGGCTCTAACTAATTATCTTAAAATTTTATTCAGCAGCTTAGAATTTGCCTGCTTCTCTATAAGGATCATTCAACCATATTTAAATCACATATGCTGCTTTATAATGGATAATTTTCTAAGTCACTGATGATGTTGTGGGGCTTTGTCAGGAGCAGGGTGAGCTTGGAAATTCAGGCTTTAACCTTGCAAATCCCATTTTTCAAAAGATGATTTGAATATGTACAAAGAGCACTAACAGACATGTTGTGTCCTTCTTGCATTAAAGGTTCAAAGTAGTATAGCAAGAATGAGGAGGGCCAACTCTCTAGACTAACTGGAAGAGTTTTGTTTAATGAATAGGATGAAGTATTCTGAATTATTTGCAGATGACTTGAGTATGATCTACATTACTACAGACTGATAGGAGTGCACACGAGTCTCAGTCTGTCTCCTACCTTATTTCTGACCATGTCTGTGTGATATAAACACATTAGCTGATGCTTGCTGTATTCAATCAATTATTAACTCACCACCCTTGTAGTTTCATTTCTGCAGTCTACCTTGTTGTATCCATGTGCCTAACTGGAGTTGCAACTTGTTTTTTTATATTATTGCTGTGACAGCCTAAAATACTGTATGGTTTAAAGTTTCCTCTTTTTATGCAATGGATTTTTGGCTTTCACCCTTGCACTCCCCAATGTCTGGTTAGTTCTTTCACTCAACACTGACTCAGGACTACAGGCTCATGTTGCAGCCAGTTCCTCTGACTCGATGTGGCAGGTTTAAAACTTTTCTGGTGCATCTGTCAGGATTGAAATGCCATTTTCATCGTTCGCAGAGGGATATGTGGAGCTGAATGTTGCCACAAAGTTTGCGGGGTTCACTGTCATCAGCAATCAGCAGTATCTGTTTCCTTACTCTGAATGCTTGGAATCTAATTGCTCTTGGTTGGCACCCTCATAGAAATTGTGCTGGTTATTCAATATTGTCAAGAGTTCACAACTGTCACTACATGCTTATCAAGTTGCATATGTGGGTTCATATAAGCCTAGAGTATTATAGTGTGGATGACAATAGACACTTTCTAGTCTAACCAGAAGATTTTGTTTAATGATCAAACAAATTTCTTGCTTTATTATACGTATTTTCAAAATATAATCTACATAACTACAAACATTGAAAGGAGCATACTTGGCTCAGGTCTGTCCCATTCCAACTCTTCTTTGTTTTAAAACAAGTCCCCATGCCATTGCCATAGTGGGTAGTGCAAATGTCACCTAACCAAGTATTAAACCCTTTAACTCCCACATTACAATGATGGCAACCCTCAGCAAGAATCACTAATCTAGTCAAAGCCACCAGAGGAATGCAAAGTCAGGAGCTTTATCTTAAGTGTTTCCATACCTAGCCATAGACTTTTACTCATCTGATTTGATGGTAAGACTTGGGGATGGGGTAGAAGAGTTAAGAAAAAATATACAGTAAGTGTTGTAAAAAGGAGCAAACGAAGTAACTCATTTGAGAAGGTGGACAAACTTAGTCAATGTTTATGATAAGAAATGAAAGCTTGGGGACAGGTATTGTAAGAGGTTTCAGGATTCTGAACAACTTTGCAATATATCACTGAGGTGTGCATCACTGAGCAAAAATAACAGTGTGTGTGGAGTTAGAACACTCTAGAATGAGAGCACATGGACATGAACACATGAAGAAGACATAGTTACATTAGGTAAGTGTTAACCTAAGGCCAGAGCCTGGTGTATCAGTGATTATCACAAATTGTAGAATTCAGTATTAATATAGAATAAATAGTGAGTTTGAGCATGAGGCAGGTCTTATTCTAAAGAACCCAAACTCATAGTGTGACATAAAACCACAAGACAAACAATTACCCAATTCTCAACTCATCCTAGTATATTCTCCCAGATCCGAGATACTGTAATTTTATTTGTTAATCTTCTGTGAGATCTTATCTAAATCCTTGTGAAAATCCAAATACACCACATTCAGCGACCCTCTATCTTTGCTCCATGTAACAACCTCAACATCTCCAAAATGTTTGTCAAATGTGATTTCCCCTTTATAAATTCATGTTGACTTTGACGAATTTTGCCATATTTTCTAAATGTCCAATTATTACATCATTTGTAAGCGGTTCTAACAATTTACTTACTATGGATGTCTATTTTACAGATTTACAGCTCTGTACACCCGTCTTCTTCCTTTTTAAAATAGTGGGGTTACATTTTCTACTTTCAACAGGAATCTCTCCAGAGATGGTGGAGGTAAGTACAATTGCAACATTGAAAAGATATCTGGATGGATATCTGAATAGGAAGGGCTTGGAGGGATATGGGCCAAGTGCTGGCAGTTGGGATTAGACTGGGTTGGGATATCTGGTTGGCATGGACAAGTTGGACTGAAGGGTCTGTTTCTGTGTTGTAAATCTCTATGATTCTATGACTCTAATATGTAGAATTACAAAAGATCATTACTGCATCCACTGTCTCTATTCACTATACCGCGAGCCATCCATTTGTCTGTCTCTCTCTCTTTCTCTCTCTCTCTTCTCCATGTCTATTCTATCCAGGTCTGTCAGTATTCCAAAGATATGCAGGTCAGGTGAATTGGCCATACTAAATTGCCCATAGTGTTAGGTGCATTAGTCAGGGGTAAATATAGGGCAGGGTAGGGGAATGGGTCTGGGTGGGTTACTCTTCAGAGGTTCGGTGTGAACTTGTTGGGCCGAAGGGCCTGTTTCCATACTGTAGGGAATCTAATCTGTTCTGTATGTTTCAATGAGATTCCACCCCACTCCTCCATTCCAGCCTTCTAAATTCCATTGAGTACAGACCCAGAGTCCTCAACTGCTCCTCATATGACAAGCCCTTCATTCCCGGGATCTTTCTTGTGAACCTCCTCTGGATGCCCTCCAAGGCCAGCACATTTTTACATAGATAGGTGGCCCAAAATGGCTCACAATATTCCGAATGTGATCTGACCAGAGACTTAACAGCCTCAGCAGTACATCTCTGCTCTTGTACTCGAGCCCTCTTGAAGTGAATGCTAACATTGCATTTGCCTTCCTTACTACCAACTCAACTTGCAAGTTAACCTTAAGAGAATCCTGAACTAGGATATTCAAGTCCCTTTGTGTTTCAGATTTTCTGAAGCCTTTCCCCACTTAGAAAATAGCCTATTTTTCTACCAAAGTTCATAACCTCACCCTTACCATATGCCCCTTCTTTGCCTACTCTCCTGTCAAAGTCCTTCTGCAGTCTCCCTGCTTCCTCAACACTACCTGTTCCTCCACCAAACTTGGTGCATGTTAATGTCCATTTTGGTCATTCTCTCGTAGTCCACATATAAGCATGATGACCTGAAAAGATGGAAAGCGGAGCTGGAGACCAAAGCTATGATATACAGTCATGATTGTTGCACCTCAAGTAGAAATCTTCTTACTGCAGCAAAACATAGAAATGCCGAGGTTTGTGGACTGCTGCGCAGAATTACACAGACTACTGTTTCATTGTTTAGATGCTCAGATGGACTGCTACTCTGCAATATTGCCAATGTCTCCAAGGTCTGATATAAAAAATATTTACTAATCTAATCTTACTTTAAATTGCATCCACTGTATCCCTGCATGAAACTATTTCAAGCAAATGTTAGTGGTATAACATAACCCAATCTTGGAACAATCAGCAACAAGAATCAATCCTTACAAACATCAAATTGTCCTATTCTGAAGGAGCGTCATACCAGGATCAAAATGTTAATTCTGTTTGTCTTTCTGCAGATACTGCCAGATCTGCTGTGTTTCTCCAGCATTCTCCATGTTCGTTTTGTCTTTCAGCATCTGCAGTATTTTACCTTTATTAAAATAGTTGTTCGGTATTACAGAACTTGAATATTGCTGAAAAAAGACAATCTTTGGCAAAACCTTTCATCTTGCACTCATCAGCTCATTTCGCAATAATCCAAATTCAAGAGAAAAACCAACAGTCACACTACATGAAAGGAGAACCCTGACTTGTTGGTAATTGAACTCTGATTTCTAGAAGAAATGTCATGGAGAATGCATTCAACAATGCTGATTGGCAGGTTAACTCTGATGGGTCAGAACATTGCTCTAAGAAATGAACCAGAGAATGGCTGTCAACTATTTTGAGTTGAAACAGTCACACTATATGTACATGTTCTTCCTGTCAGCAAAGTACAGAGCTCTGTGCATTTATATATGTAGCTTTTGGTACACTGAAGAATTTTAAAGTGCAACAATGCAAGGCCGACTGACAAATGTGGATGTGAATGTCTGGCAGCATTGCATGGCCTCAAGGCCACCCTGGACAAACATATAAGTAAGTGTCACAAAGGGACTGGGATGGTCATCTTTAGCAAGTCTGACAATGTCAACAAAATGCATACCATTCCCAATGACTGGTCCACATTTGTATTCATTGAACCTGTCGCTCAACATGATTGGATAACCTTATTTTAACGCGAGTCAAAGAAGTGTTTGCTGGGCCTGCGTAAGAGCAATGGGTGGTGGGGTGATATAAAAGCTAAGGTTCATCCTGATAGCTCACGATATGTGTGCTTTCACAAGCTGCCCAAGACAAACAAACGTTAGGCCCCTTTTAGCCCTGTGTTATCTATGACTGGTTTCACACAATATGACCTGGCCATCTTCTTTTCTTTATTTTTTCATTTTGTAGGATGTGGGCATTGCTGGCCGTCCAGTATTTTTATTGCCGTCCCTAGTTGCTGTTGAGAAGGTGGTGGTGAGATGCCTCCTTGAACTGCTGCAGTCCACCTGCTGTGGGTTGACCCATAATGCCATAAGGGATTATGATCCAATAACAGTGAGGGAATGGCGATATGTTTCCAAGTCAGGATGGTGAGTGGCTTGGAGAGGAACTTGAAAGTGGTGAAGTTCCCATGTATTGCTGCCCTTATCCTTCTAGATGGAAATGGTCGTGGGTTTGGATTGTGCTGTCTGAGGATCTTTGGTGAATTTCTGCGGGGCATCTTGCTGCGACTGACCGTCAGTGGTGGAGGGCGTGGATGTAGTACCAATCAATTTAGGGCAGTATGGTGGCTCAATGGTTAGCACCGCTGTCTCACAGCACCAGGGAACAGGGTTTGATTCCATCCTCGGGTGACTGTCCGTGTGGAATTTGTACATTCTCCCTGTGTCTACATGGGTTTCCTTCCGGTGCTCTGGTTTCCTCCCACAATCCAAAGATGTGCAGGTTAGGTGAATTGGCCATGCTAAATTGCCCATTGTATTTAGAGATGTGGTAAATGCATTAGTTTGGGGTAAAATGTTGAATAGTAGGGGAATGAGGGTGGGTTACTCTCTGAAGGATCGGTGTGGACTTGTAGGGCCGAATGACCTATTTCCACACTGTAGGGATTCTATTCTATTCAAGTGGACTGCTTTGTCCTGGATGGCATCAAGCTTGAGTGTTGTTGGAGCTGCACTCATCCAGGCAAGAGGGGAATATTCCATCACACTCCTGATTTGTACCTTGTAGATGGTGGACAGATTTTGGTGAGTCAGGAGGTGAGTTACTCGCCGCAGTATTGGATTAGATTACGTACAGTGTGGAAACAGGCCCTTAGGCCCAACAAGTCCACACCGACCCTCCAAAGAGCAATCCACCTGGACCCACTCCCCCACATTTACCCCTTCACCTAACATTATGGGCAATTTAGCATGGCCAATTCACCTAACCTGCACATTTTTGGACTGTGGGAGGAAATCGGAGCACCCGGAGGAAACCCATGCAGTCACAGGGAGAATGTGCAAACTCCACACAGACAGTCACGCGAGGAGGAAACCCACGCAGTCACGGGGAGAATGTGCAAACTCCACACAGACAGTCCCCTGAGGCGGGAATTGAACCCAGGTCTCTAACCACTGTGCCACCGTGCCGCCCATATTCCTAATCTCTGACCTGCTGTTGTAGCTACAGCATTTATATGGTGAGACCGGTTCAGATTCTGATCAATGGTAACTCCCAGGATGTTGATAGTGGGGGAATTCAGACACGGTAACACCATTGAATGTCAAGGGGCGGTGGTTAGATTGTCTTTAATTGGTGATGGTCATTGCCTGCCATTTATGTGGCGTGAATGTCACTTACCACTTGTCAGCCAAAGCTTGGATATTGTCCAGATCTTGTTACATGAATCTTGTACATGAATTGCTTCAGTATCTGAGCAGTTGTGAATGGTGCTGAACATTGGCAAACATCCCCACTTCTGACCTTATGATGGAGGGAAAGTCATTGATGAAGCAGCTAAAGATGGTTGGGCCTAGGACACTATTCTGGGGAACCCCTGCAGAGATGTCCTGGAGCTGAGATGACTGAACTCCAACAACAATGACCATCTTCCTATGTGTCAGGTATGACTCTAACCAATGGAGAGTTTGTCCCCAGATTCCAATTAATTCCAGTTTTGCTAGGGTTCCTTGATGCCACATTCGGTCACACGCAGTCTTGATATCAAAAGCTGTCACTCGCACCTCACCTCTGGAATTCAGCTTTTAGGCATGTTTAAACCAAGGTGTCATGTGATCTGGAGCTGAGTGGGCCTGGCATAACCCAAACTAGGTGTCACTGAGCAAGTTATTGCTGAGCAGGTGCTGCTTGAGAGCATTGTTGATGACCCCTTCCATCACTTTACAGATGATTAAGAGTAGACGGATGGGGCAGTAATTGACTGGGTTGGATTTGTCCTGCTTTTTATGTACAGGATATACTTGGACAATTTTCCAAATTATCAGGCAGATGCCAGTGTTGTAACTGTACTAGCTTGGCTAGGGGAGTGGCAAGTTCTGGACCACGCATCTTCAGTATTATTGCTGGAATGTTGTCAGGACCCGAAACCTTTGCAATATCCAGTATCTCCAACCATTCTTTGATATCATGTGAGTGAATTGAATTGGCTGAAGACTGGTATCTGTAATGCTGGGGACCACTGGAGGAGGCCGAGATGAATCATCCACTCCGCACTTCTGGCTGAAGATTCCTGCAAAGGCTTCAGCCATATGCTTTGCACTGCTGGGCTCTTCCATCATTGAGGATGGGGATATTTGTGGAACTTCTTCCTCCGCAAGTCAGTTGTTTAATTCACCGTTCACAACTGGATGTGGTATGACTGCAAATCTTAGATCTGATCTGTTCATTGTGGGATCCCTTAGCTCTGTCTTTAACCTGTTGCTTATGTTGTTCGGGATGAAAGTAGCCCTGCTTGGTAACTTTACCATGTTGTCACCTCATCTTCAGGTATGCCTGGTGCTGCTCCTGGCATGCCCTCCTGCGCTCTCCAGTGAACCAGGGTTGATCCCCTGGCTTGATGGTAATGGTTGAGTGGGGAATATGCCAGGCCATGAGGTTACAGATAAGATTGGAGTACAATTCTGCTGCTGTTGATAACCCACAGCGCCTCATGGATGCCTAGTCTTGAGTTGCTAGATCTGTTTGAAGTCTGTCCCATATAGCACAGTGATAGTGCCATACAACACAATGGAGGTTATTCTCAATGTGAAGGCAGGACTTCATCTCCACAAGGACTGTGCAGTGGTCACCCTTACTGATACTGTCATGGGCAGAAGCTTCTGCGGCTGGCAGATTAGTAAGGATGAGGTCAAGTATGTTCTTGCCTCTTGTTGGTTCTCTCACCACCTGCCGCAGACCCCCACACTCTCTTAGCTGCCCTTGCCATCCTCAGTGCTTCAACCAAGTGATGTTCGACATGAAGCAACACCGACTCATCACTTGAGGGAGGACAATAAGTGGCAATCAGCACGAGGTTTCCTTGTCTATGTTTAGCCTGAAACCATGAGACTTCATGGGATCTGGAGTCAATGTTGAGGACTCCCAGAGCAACTCCCTCCTGCCTGTATTCCACTATGCTGCGACATCTGCTGGATCTGTCCTGCAGTGTGACAGAACATATCCAAGGATGGTGATGGTGATGTCTGCAGCATTGTCTGTGAAGTACGGTTCTGTGAGAATGACTATATCAGGCTGTTGCTTGACTACTCTGTGAGACAGCTCTCCCAATTTTGGTAGTGGCTCTCAGATGTTAGTAAGGAAGACTTTGCAGGGTGACAGAGCTGTTTCTGCCATTGTCTTTTCCAGTGCTGAAGTCGATGTCAGGTGATTCATCCTGTTTCATTTCTTTGAGACTTTGTAGCAATTGATACAACTGAATGGTTTGCTAGGCCATTTCAGAGGGCAATTGAGAGTCTATCACATTGCTGTGGGTCTGGAGTAACATGTAAGTCACACCAGGTGAGGATGGCAGATTTCCTTCCCTGAAGAACATTAGTGAACCAGATGGGTTTTTCCAACAATTGACAATGATTTCATGATCAACTAAAGATTCTTCATTGTAGATTTATTTGACCTTTTCTCATTAGTGAATTCAAATTCAACATCTGCTATGATGGAATTGTGAACATGGGTCCCCAGATTAATAGGAGAATCGACGTTTCGGGCATAAGCCCTTCTTCAGGAATGAGGAAAGTTTGTCCAGCAGGCAAAGATAAAAGGTAGGGAGGAGGGACTTGGGGGAGGGGCGTCGGAAATGTGATAGATGGAAAGATGTCAAGGTGAGGGTTATAGGTCAGACTGGGGTGGGGGCGGAGAGGTCAGGAAGAAGATTGCAGGTTAGGAAGGCGGTGCTGAGTTCGATGGATTTGACTGAGACAAGGTATTTCCCCTCCCCCCACCTTGTCTCAGTCAAATCCATCGAACTCAGCACCGCCTTCCTAACCTGCAATCTTCTTCCCGACCTCTCCGCCCCCACTCCCGTCTGACCTATCACCCTCACCTTGACCTCTTTCCACCTATCACATTTCCGACGCCCCTCCCCCAAGTCCCTCCTCCCTACCTTTTATCTTAGCCTGCTGGACAAACTTTCCTCATTCCTGAAGAAGGGCTTATGCCCGAAACGTCGATTCTCCTGTTCCCTGGATGCTGCCTGACCTGCTGCGCTTTTCCAGCAAAACATTTTCAGCTCTGATCTCCAGCATCTGCAGACCTCACTTTTTCCCCAGATTAATAGACTAGCAATAATACCACTAGTTCATTGCCTTCCCTATAATGGTTGGGAGAATTGCTACAACCAGTTTGGAACTATTTTTCCACCTGGATAATTGAAGATTCTTCCAGATTTGTGTAGACCATACACGACAGGCATATTAATAGCACTGTAGGTTAGCAAGGCAGCATGGTGGCACAGTGGTTAGCACTGCTGCCTCACAGTGCCAGGGACGCAGGTTCGATTCGCACCTCGGGCGACTGTCTGTGTAGAGTTTGCACATTCTGCCTGCATCTGTGCGGGTTTCCTCCCATAATCCAAAGATGTGCAAGCCAGGTGAATTGGCCATGCTAAATTGCACATAGTGTTAGGTGCATTAGTCAGGGGGAAATTGATCTGGGTGGGTTATTCTTCGGAGGGTTGTTTCCACACTGTAGGGAATTTAATCTGTGCTCATTTGACATTGCTAGTCCATTCACAAGTGTTTCCCCCAAGAAAGCCAGGAACACTTGTGCTGCTGCATTAGATCCAGACCCCACCACCTTTGCATGAATCAGCAAAGGCTGCTCCAACTGTGTGTCTGGGTTCCATTTTTGAATCTGTTCACACATGGATTTGTATCCAAATTGGAACAAAATGCACAACCATATAAAATAGCCATAAGTACGAGGGAGCATTTATACATTGGATCTTTAAAATTCATATTAATGCATCCTTCTATGGGATCACTTTCTTAAGTACAAGCACTCAAAAGTTGGAAATTTGTAAACTGGGGACCCTCTGCATACACTGCAATTCGCATAGTTGCAATCAGTTGCAACAATTGTTATGTGCCCAAACACATGATGTTATCATCAGATCCCCACTGGGCCCAGGTCTCTCAAACATCTTTGTTGGAATCTAAGAAAAACAGGTTCTTGATGAAATGACATGTAACCTCCTCCCTCTTGCAGATTTCGAAGATGTAGTTGATAAAATTTGTATATTTGAATCCAGAGCTGCATATTAAAATTTCCTTTTATGTCTTAATGGGCTCTATCCTCCACTCAAATTCATTTTGAAGTGGAACAATGTAGTGGACTTCTGTTCCTCAATGTCAGAGTTAGGAAACCAGTGAGAGGTTTCTCGACTATTTCTTTCCGCACATTTAACTTTACTGGCTATTATACACGTTGGAACTCCTACAATTCCACATGCTATAAAATTGGCCTTAATGACAACCTCATAAATAGGCTCAAGCCATTTGCTCACGAGGCAAACGATGCGGAAATGGGGCCCATCAACTCCATCCTGATCCAAACAATTCTTGCTGTGTAAACACCACTTTTTATTTCTTTAGTTTGGACTGTGGATCAAAATAGGAAAAAGAATCTCATAATTAAGGAATGTGGAAGGTTTTGCTGTATTTTCAGAAACAAATTACTGGAACATATTGTGAGCTGCGTTTATTTTGTTGCTTTATTGAAGTAGTGGGGGAGATATGACATCTTAATACCATACATCAGGGTTCTGTGTTCAGAGTAATCTTTGCCTTAGTGACAGGTCGCTAATTGGTTTATTCAATCAGGGCTAGAGAAGTCATCAACATGATGACAACTCTGATTGGCTCCTGCTTATGTGAACAGTTTGTGTGTTTACGGTACATGGTTCAGCCTCGCGACTGCAGAAAAGATAATATCTGCCTATCTATCTTTGCAGTGAAGTAACCAAAACCTGGACAATAGCTAGCATTTTTTTCTTTGCTCCCATCTGTTGTCCTTACAGCAACTGAAAGACTTTGCAATAAATGTACGATGAGTAATGTGTAATGAGTAATGTAGTGAATGACGCTCAGTACCTGCATGATGACAGTTATGTGAGCTTTATGTCCTAAAGATTGGTGGAACATATCAAACAGAATAACTTATCGGCTGTTTACAATAAGCAAGGTACTAACTGTACCCAACCAGTCCACCCTAGCACAACCCACAGTGTTGAACATCAGATGTGATTCTACAATTGGACAGCATTTAGTGGATAAACCTGAGTGCGTGAAGAATTACACTGACGACCAATTTAGTGTTGGCAGTTGGACTCGGTCTGGTGTATTGTGTGTACTGGAAGTTACATATATTATAACACAAGTTCATGGTCTTTGCAGGCAGAAACAACATGTGCATGCATTGAATCTGTTTCAATTCAATAAAATGGGTGAAAGTCATTCCCTGGTTAATTTTTCAGATCAATCATAGGCAACATTCTGGGTTTAAAATTTTAAAAAGCCTGGCAGTTAATTGTCAATCCGCATTAAGTGCATTCTCACCCACAAACTCTATTAATCACAGTTGACTTGCCAATCAGCATCTTTACCTCCTACTTCAAAATTGATTTTCCCCTTGAATATGTATTTTTCTGAATTATCCTAAGGGGTGCAAGGTGAATAGTTTTGACAAAATGTCTTTTCTTCAGCAATACAAGTACAAACATGCACGCTTAATAAGGAAGAGGACACGACAAGTGAATGTGGGGAATCTTTGAGTTGTTTTTACAACTACTAACAGGTCATAGACAATTTTAGCCCATTAAACATATTGAATTTTAATTACAGATTTTACAGTTGGTTCTTCAGAGTATGAATATTTTCATATATAAACGTAAATTGAATGTAATTTTACTGTCCTGATCTAATGCTTCCTAAATATTTTGTCACTGTTCCTGTGAAAAGCACATTAGTAGGTTAGCATTCCCCCGGTAAGAAGTAACATAATGATGCAGATGGAGTTTAGTGTGACAAATGTTGTCATGGTTCACCCAAACTGTGCACCTGCTGAAGAATTCAGAGTATTGACAGTGCTGGCTGATAGAGTGCATCACTTCACTAACAAAGAGACCATGACATATGGACAGTTCTGACAGCAATGTTTGGCTCCACATGGGCTGTATCTGCAGGTGTCTAAACAGCAACAGACACATTTTCTTGTCACATTTACCTATCCATCGATTTAACCAGTTCCAAAGCAGGCAGGCCTTTTGCTCTTCTTTTTCCTTTCCTTCAGTTTTCTCTCTCTTCTGCAAGGTTTAAGGATTTATTTTTGTGTGATAAGAGATTGTGAAGGGTGTACATAAAGGAGCAGCATGTCTGTGATCTCTTGAACCTTATGATATCTGTGGCAGCTACTTCTCTTTGAGAGATTAACTTTTATTACCCAATGCATACACTGAGAAACTTGTGCATTCTATTGAGTTTATTGGTAAGTTTTCTAATTTTACATATTTTCACTTATACAAGGCTTAACTCAGTGGTTATTTGGAAATCAAGATGTGCATGAAATTCAAAGATTTTGCTTTGTTTGTGTTTGATTTTATAAAGGCGTATCTTCCAGATTAATCCAACTGCTTGGGAGCTGTGCCCATGAGCAAAAGCAGTGTTTGCCAGAAATTCCAATATCTAGGATGTTCAGACTATTTAAATGAATGGTGAGGAGCTTTCCCACTGCGCATATAAATATGGTCACATCCACTCCTAGCAGATGACACCTCCCTGCTGAAATGTTATTTTTATAAACTTAACTATTGTTTAAAAATAATAAAACACAGAAAGTGTGAAGATCTGGCCTACTTCAACTTGAATTAAGGCAACTTGCCACAAATATCTGTTGTGTCTTGCATAAGTTTTGCTAAATATTATTGAAATGTTATCATTTCTGCGGTATAAAATTGAGATATCTAAATTAATATCTGCTTTCATACAATAACTAAATGCGGGTCAGTGTTGTGGAGTGAGTCACCATCTTGTCTTGTGCCTCATAAATGTTTGACAGGCTTTGAAGAGCCAAAATGTGAGTCATTCACTACAGAATGCCCAGCTTCTGCTCTACTGTTGTAGACCACAGTACTTATATGACCAGTCAGTTAGGCTTCTGGTCAATGGTAATATCCATGATGCTGACAATGAATGATTCAACAACTGTGATGCTATTAAATATCAAGGACAGAGGGTTAGATCGTCTCTTGGAGATGGTCACTGCCTGATTTGTGTAAACTAATGGTATTGAAGGGGTTAATTTTCATGTTACATTGTGTGTAACATCAGGAAAATGGGTGGAGCCAGCCTGTGTGTGGGAATAAGGAGCTCTACTCTAATTTTTGGAAGGAGGAGATGTATTTGTACTAGCTCCCTATGATGCTACTAAGAATCTAGCAGGTCTAACCAAATAGTCATTGTTATTGATATACAATAAGATTTATTGCATGTAGTAAACCTTCTTGTTACTGAAGGACAGTGCCTCTTCTGCAGATATTCTACAGTGTGTCTCCTTTACCACTCATCATGACATAGGCCGAGACAAAGCAAAGATAAAAGGAGGACTGGTAGCAGTGGTCTACCTCAAACCACCCTTACTGAGTACCATACAGTGGTGATGGTGGCAAATACCACAATGTACCAGGAAGAGCCAACTGGGAAAATACCAGACCTAGCACATTTACAGCACAAATATTGATCGCAATTTATCAATCCAAATATCAATGATGTCCTGAATTTTCTTTATCGTGGCGTGCATTACTTCAGTATTTGAGGAGAGTTGAATAGTACTGAACACTGTAATCATCAGTGAATATTCCCAGTGCTGATTTTATGTTGCAGCAAGAGTCAGTGGGAAAGCAAATAAAGATGCTTGGGCATAAGTGAGAACCCTGACTATTTTCTGCAATAAAGTCCTGGAGCTGAGATATTTAGCCTCCATTGACCATAACTGTCTTCCTATCTCTAGATAGGACCAAACGGACAGACAGTCTCCACTCAATTCCCACTTACTTCATCTTTGCTGGGGCTCCTTAATGTCAAACTCAGTCCAATTGTATCTTGATGTCAAATGCAGTGGCTCACAGCTCAAGTCTTGGTTGAGGCTTGAATATTTTCTATAAAATTGTTGGGATCATTCTCTCAATATAGTCAGTATTATTATCTAAAGGTTAATAGATACGCAGAAATAAGTTTCCAGAATGAAACATAATCTAGGTAATTACAATAATTATGGTGTTTGAATTGGTTTGCTAATATCTCCTGAACAATTTGACTGTGGTATATTCTTAACCCTCACATTTACAAAAAGATGCTTTTGCTCCAGATTGCAGTGGAGCAGTAATCAGCAAGGAACTAATCAGAACTGATTGCTGCTGTTAAACTCATCCCTTTCTTAGCTGGAAATGTAGTGCTGTGCATTGATTCGCCAGCAGATAGAGTCAAGAATAAAGTAATAGGTTTTGCCTTTGATTCTCCAACTCCACCCATTTGTATCATGGGGAAATTCTCAGCAAATATTGAAAACCTCCTCAGATGGTAGGAGATGATATTAGGCCATGTTTCCCCTAGTATACATGCTTGTGTTCCATGACTTGTTTAACTTTAAAAGCATGTTTAAATTTTATTTTTAAAAAATCTTTGTGCGTTAACTTGAATAATCAATTACCAAATTATAGCGATGAATAAACTAGGTTTCAATTTTTCGATCTCTGATATAGAACGAAGTTTACCTTGTCTACTTTAATATTCACAAACAACTTGCATTCATATGTTAACGTTAACATAAACTGCTTCATCTACCAGTGATTAAAAATTAATCAAAATAATAGTACGAATGCATTTATTATGCAGTACATACAAAATCTGTGAAAACTTGAAATATGTTTCTGAAGTTCAGACCCGTAAAATATGAGCATTGTTTTCAGAAACAAAAATGTGATTCCTATCTATTTAAAATAAACTGGAGCAAAACAAAGCTGGAAATTACAAAGCTTAGCAATCTGCTGTGCTGCCACATGTCCCTGCTGCATCCAGGCAGCAGCAATATTATTGGGAATGAAAGCTTATTCATTTGTTCGTCAGCATGAAGAAACATAACTCCCAGTCTTGAGTAAAATGTGAGTTAACTAAAATCAATCTATTACCTTCATTATAGCACTTTACCACTGCTGGAACTGTCATGTGCAATTAGGACTTCTTACAAACATTTAATCAGGCTAATATCCATTGAAGTCATAAATAAACAATGTGAACTTTTCATGAGTGAGAATGCTTGGAGTATGGTGGTCTGCTGCTAATTAGGGAGGTTTCCTTATTGCACAATGTGTAAATTAATCATAAGAATACTCATCAAGAACTGTTTCAGCATTTCACCAGGGGCACTGAGATCTCGTGTTTTTTAGTATCTGAGCAAAAATCTATTCCTTCAGTAGTTAGTGCCAAGTGGAGAGCATCAGAGAAAGAGAGGAGAAATTAAAGGTAAATGATGGGCAGATGCCCCCCTTTCAGTGTTGTGCTATTGGCAGGAAGTTGGAACTGGGGAGTGAACCTACTCTCTCAGTGGCCTAAGAATGAGAAAAATAACAAAACGGAATTGATTTTTTTTGCTTTGAACAGGTTAGTGCTGACAGATGGTGCTGTCTCATACACTACTCAGCAAACTAATGTGTTTTATCTATTAATGACTTTGTAACTATCAGCGTTCCTGCCCACAGGACCCCGGTGACACACAATAGCATTATGCCACTTAGGTTGCAATTTCCAAACTTTCTTTGTGATTAACTGTCCCCATTTCCTCCAGAAAAGTATTTCTGCAATTAGTATACTCATCTATTAATCATTATTCTCTTTCAGATTCATACCTCATTGCATATTAACCATCTCCCTTCTATAAAACCTACCTATTATGGGTGCTGGTGGTCTTCTGTCCATCTTACTAAGTTTTACAAAATTTCTTCCTTCAGCCTCCTAGACTTGTGAACAGGATTGTGCTCCTTGAATGAATGCAATGCTATTTATTTTACTGCCTTCATGTGGGTTTTTTTTCATAAATAACTTTTCTGAATCAGTTATGAAATGTACCACACTAACACAAAAATTATTCTGCTGCAGAACATGGATTATCACTGCCTATCCACCAAATCATACCAGGTATGGACAGGCTGTATTATGAAGAAAGGTTGATCAGATTGGACCTCTGCAGCTTGGTATATAGAAGAATGAGAGATGACCTTATTGAAGCATATAAGATTCTTAAGAGGACTTGACAGGGTAGATGCAGAAAGGTTGTTTGCCCTTGTGGGAGGATCAAGGACCAGATTAAGGGGATGCATGTTTAAGACAGAGATGAAGAAGATATTCTCCGTAAACCTGTGGAATTCTTTATCACACAGGGAAGTTGAGGCTGGGTCATTACGTAACTTCGAGGCTGGGATTGACAGATTTGTAATCAATAAGGAGATATGAGGATAAGGCAGGAAAGTCGATGTGAGGATTATTTGATCAGACATGACTACACTGAACAGCAGGGCAGACTCAAAGGTCTGAATGGCTTCCTTCTGCTTATACATCTTTCAGACAGCTCATTATTAATGTTTAGTCTTAGATAATGCATGAAGCTGGTGCAAACACTTGTGTTGTAAAACACACAGGTTCTCGTTCTAACTTTGATCAAAGGCCATAGACACTATAAATAAATTTCATTTATTTTGACTGGCATTGTGTTCCTCCCATACAATCAGGGAGGGCATCAAGCCCATTACTCTTCACGGTTACACTGAAAAGCTCAGTAGCAGCTGTTATGAAAGTATTTGTCTGAAACAAAAAGTTATGTGTTTGCTTAACTGCAATAAATATACTAATGTTGGTCCAGAATTATTCAGAGCTTATAAAGTTTACTTTGCAGTCAAACCATTGTTTCTCTGTATTGAGTCAAATCAGAAGCCCCATGCTGAGACGATGGAGTGCTGCAGCACTCAAGTACTTGGAATATCAGTGCAGGGGGTTGGCCTTGTAATTTTCCATGTGATTAGCTTCCAATTTCAGTAATGATCAAGAGATGATGAGATGGAGGTGAATTACTCTAGTGTGCCCTTACACCCTGTGTAATCAGATAAGAGCTGACGTATGCCTCAGACGAAGTTGCTTATAATCTCAGACTTGGAAATCTTGTGGAGCAGGGCTCTTAGGGCACAGTAGTAATGTCCCCACCACTCAACCAAGAGACCTGGTTCTAGTCCCACCTGCTCCAGAGGTGTGGAATAACATTCTGAACAGACTGATACAGAAATATAGAAACCTCGCAGAGGGGTCTTGTAATGCAGTGGTAGTGACCCTGCCTCTGAGCCAGAAGGTCTGGGTTCAAGTTCCACCTGCCCTGGAGTTGTGTCACAGTGTATCCAAACAGGTTGGGGGAAAAATCATGAGAAATCTAGCAATAGGCCCTTTGTGGTACAGCTATAGTGTCCCTACTTTTGAGCCAGGAGACCTGTGTTCAAGTACTACCTCCTCCAGAGGTAAGTAATAATATCGCTGAACAGGCTGATCAAAAAAATCTAGAAATCTAGCAATACGTTTCTTTAAAATCAACAACTGATGGTTACAATGGGATCTTGATCAGATAGGTCAATGGTCTGAGATGTGGCAGATGGAGTTTAATTTAAATAAATGTGAGGTGCTACATTTTGGGAAAGCAAATCTTAGCAGGACTTATACACTCATTGGTAAGGTCCGAGAGAGTGTTGCTGAACAAAGAGACCTTGGAATGCAGGTTCATAGCTCCTTGAAAGTGGAGTCGCAGGTAGATAGGATAGTGAAGGCGACATTTGGTATGCTTTCTTTTATTGATCAGAGTATTGAGTATAGGAGTTGGGAGGTCATATTGCGGCTATACAGGACATTGGTTAGGTCACTGTTGGAATATTGCGTGCAATTGTGGTATCCTTCCTATTGCAAAGATGTTGTGAAACTTGAAAGGGTTCAGAAAAGATTTACAAGGATGTTGCCAGGTTTGCAGGATTTGAGCTATAGGGAGAGGTTGAATAGGCTGGGGCTGTTTTCCATGGAGCTTTGGCGACTGAGGGGTGATCTTACAGAGATTTACAAAATCATGATGGGCATGGATAGGATAAATAGACAAAGTCTTTTCCCTGGGGTGGGGGAATCCAGAACTAGAGGGCATAGGTTTAGGGTGAGAGGGGAAAGATATAAAAGAGACCTAAGGGGCAACTTTTTCTCGTAGAAGGTGGTACGTGTATGGAATGAGCTACCAGAGGAAGTTGTGGAGGCTGGTACAACTGCAACATTCAAAAGGCATCTGGATGGGTATATGCATAGGAAGGGTTTGGAGGGATATGGGCCAGGTGCTGGCAGGTGGATCTAGATTGGGTTGGGATATCTGGTCGGCGTGGATGAGTTGGGCCGAAGGGTCTGTTTCAGTGCTGTGCATCTCTATGACTCTATGAACTGACAACTTTGTATTTAAGAATTCTCAGACGAAGGTTAGTCTGAAATGGGGCTTTTAATGTAACCTGCAGCATTAGTCGTTGTGCTCTCATTCCTTTGTCGGTGGGATATATTGGAGTGTAGAAAGTACAATTCACCCCACCTTAGAAAGAACACACCTTAAAAAAATAACTGACCCAACTTCTACGTGTAATTATTACTGAGAGCGCGGCTGGTAATTCAATTCCACGGTATGAGATGGGCACATCGAAAGCACTGATACTTTCCGAGTGGATTTTGGAAACGCTTCTCTGCAAAAATATAAAGGTCTTAGACAATTGGCTGCATTTTCCTGTGCACTGTACTCCATCATAATCCCTTCTGAAAGCATCACATGTATCGTGAATTTAACATGAAGTCACTTCAGACCTGGATCCATTTCATGTATAACCGGAGCACCAGTTTTGCCACACACACCTGTCAACATTTTCTGCATTCACAGCACTAATCGAGTTCCCTTGACTGTGTCTCCTTTCTGGGCTGTAGGAAGACAGTGTCAGGTGGGAAAAACACACAAAATGCTGCAGAAACTCAGCATCAGATTCGAAATACGATCTCTCCTTCGCATTTGCTGTCAGATCTGCCGAGTTTCTCCAGCAATCTCTGTTGGCACGCCAGTATCCTAAAGAACTTTGCTTTTATTCGAGTGACAGGCGGGAGTGTTTTCTAGGTGGAGGGGCGTGTTGATGGAAGAAACTCCCTGTTACAATTACTGACATCACTGAAACAAAGCAGTAGGGATGAGATTTTTAAAAAAGTCACAATTCTGAACGGTTTTCTTTTACGTGCTGATACATCTATGCATTTTCAGCATTCTTCTGTTTTTAACATAATGGGATTGATACTACAGACACAGAGTGAGCACAACACGAGTGGAACGTTTGATTAATCTACTTTTTTTAAAAAGGGGATAATCCACTGATCTGATTGGCTACGTTAGAGTTAAGTACAGGCCTTCAACTGATCTGATTGGGTTTAAAGGATATCGATAAATAAAGCGGATCCTCAAAACGGAGCCAAGTTGACAATTAGAGGCATGTTGTTAACTTAAGAAACATTGATCGTTTACACATCAGTACTTGTGAATGCTTTCAATTGTCTTGATACTTTATATTTCGATACAAGAACAGATACAGATTGTAAAGCAAAAAAAATCGTATGAGGTCTCATCCAGCAATTGCTATAATACCTACAATAAATTATACAAATATCGCCGAGTTGGAAAGACACAATGTGACAAAACACCCAGTGTTCTCTTCAAAGAGCAAACAATAAGGTGAAACCATCAAACTGTATGCAGACAAAGAATCAGGTGGATTTAATTTTTCTAACTAAGGACAGGTAGAAGCACAGGCGATAGTGTAGGGACAGTGTGATGGTCATTTATGAAAATAAAAATAAACCTGAGTGAGCTGGGCTCGCAGAACTCCCCACAGCCAGCTGTCAGGGGCATGGTTCAGTTATTGTTGTGTTGCCGTGCCTGGCCCGCCCTTCTGCCCTGAGGAGGTTCACTGAAAGAACACACCTTAAAAAAATAACTGACCCAACTTCTACGTGTAATTATTACTGAGAGAGCGGCTGGTAGTTCAATTCCACGGTAATGTGAGACAAAACACAACTAGACGTTACCTGCGCGACCCCATTAGCCTACAGAGCCACACAACTTCGCCTGTGGAAGGGGAGGGGGTGTGAAAAGAGAGGGTCCCAGACCCTGTTCCCCTGTCACTCAGCGCTGCCTCGACTGCTGCTGCTGCCGCCGCCTGTGAGGCTCGGGCTCGGGGAAACCGCAGTTCACGCCCTGCTCTGATTGACAGGCCGGCGGGGCTGGCTCTGTGTGAGGAGGGGGTGGGACTGTTCGCTCTTTCGCTGCCTCTGCTTCCCCCCCACTTCTTTCCTCTGTCTCTCTCTCTCTCTCTCTCTGTGCTGGAGATACAGGGGGAGAGCGGGAGGCTCTGGCTGACACAACCAGAGCCGAGGGTGGTGGAGCCGAATCCCCCTCCTCTCCCCTCCGTGTGCCTGGCTCGCCCACCCCTCCTTTGGAGTGTTAGCCTCCATGAATTTACCGAGCGGCGCTCTGTGGGGATGATGCTCGGCTCTTGACGCCGCTGAGCACGCGTTGCTGACTGGAATTTGTACTATTTAATCCTCTGACCCCCCTCCGCTCTGGCTGTATGATGGGGAAAGAGCAGGAACTTCTGGACGCCGCTCGCATTGGGAATGTAGCGGTGGTGGAAAAATTGCTAAGTGGCAAAAAGGGATTACTAGGAAGTGGATCGAGCTCCATTCCACTGTCCAGCTTGCTGAGGTGAGTTAGAGAGACCTCCAGCCTGTTCTCTTTAGACCCGTGCGAGAGTCTGTTTCATTTCAGGTTGGGAATACAAACAGTTCAGTACTGTGAGGTGACATGACCCTTTCAATTTCTATCCAGGTTCATTCCATTGTGGAGCACCGTACAGCGTTAAGGCACCTTTTAAAATGTGAAATTCTCTGATGTTTTTTGTTCGATTGACTAATCATTATCGGTTGACTGTATGCAAGCCAGCTACTTCCTGCATTCCCCAATGAAAGAAATTCCCAGTCCGGTTTGTACTTTGTGACTGTGGCTCTGAGATGGCCATGTTTACAGGGTTAATGTTGGTACAGGTGCAAATGTGATGAAATATTAACGTGTCGAAATGTTACACCAGCCAAAACAAAAAAAAGTTGGAGAATCTATGCTCTGAGTTTATGTTGGTTAGGCTATTTATCACTTCGAAACTAAAGAGTTCCATGACATTTCCCCAAAAAAGATGTTCGGACGCTTGTTGTCCTTGGACGGTGTGTATTGCTGTGACAATAGACCACTGAGAGGTAAACAAAGTGGGGGCAGGAATTTCAAATAGTAAATGTGGTCGTGTTGTTAGCGGGGGGAGGGATGTGGGGGGGATGATGGGCACTAGGACCAGGATATGGAGTAGGAACATCATGGTAAAAATGCAAGCTCTCGGAGGATAGAGGTTGGCGGTTACACACTCAAAACATAATTGAAAAATGGAAGGTTTATTTTTTCCTTTTGTTTAAAATGAGTAACATGAAGGATCAGAGGTTTGTGTTCACATTCACTTCTGGTATCGCAATGAGCTTACAGCGGAGCTTCTATCTCGGTTTTGTGTTTGGGATGGGAGGGAACAGGACAAAGCCAGCAGCGCAGAGAGGGAATTCCTCCTGGCGGCGGCGCCTTGTATTTCATGTGTTGGACAATGAAAGGGATGGGACACATTGTATCCAGATTGGAGCATTGTCATTCGCAGCTCCCTGTCGCCTGTGTGAGTCCATTGGAAAGCTGTACTCGCCGTTTATTCGGAATCTCAGTTCTCCACCAGCCTCGCTCCCTCCTGAGGTGATGAATGGCTCTTGATTGACCGACAGGGCGACGAAACCACATTAAAAGGAACCGGGTGCTGCAGCTAAAGTTTAACTTACTGTTTCAGTTGGACGTCGATGGTTTTGTTGGAACACACTATATGACTCATTGACTTTTTAAACCAAGAAACAACGTTTCATAAGCGACCAACAGGACAGATCCCTTTCTTTTACAAGAGAAAGTCCTCTTATTTGCATAACATGGCGTTGGTTCAGCGGCAGTACTGCTGGATGTTTGGAATAGCTAGGATAGTTCAGTCGTCTGGGAAGCTGGTAGTTTACAGATGAACCAACGCCACATAACAGACTTCTTCATCCCAGGGCAATGAGGGTCATTTCCCACAGCACCTGGCCACTGCTGAATGACATTTATTTTGATGGATAGGTGTTGAACCTCACTAAGCTGGGAGAAACTAAGGGCATTTAAAACTGTGCTATAAACAAACACTGTTTCTGAATGTTTATACGTGTGTGACTGATATAAATAAACTGGCGTATGATTTCAGATGTCAATTTATGAATTTACATGGTTGTGAGCTAAGTAGTATTACTGGAACTGTCGATGCAAGGGTTGACATATTTCAATATTTACTGCTTCTGAAAGGAAAAACAAATGATTCCATTATTGACATGCTTACTTATTCTGAATGGTATACATCCACTTACAAGGAGGTTTACAATACAAATACATTCTTGGTAATCTATAACTTTTAAGTGACATTGTGTTAATCACAGAGGAAGTTCAATCATCATTTGCATTATAGTTTGTCTTGCAGTGATTATGTGGAGGATAATATTTATCCAGATGTAATAATAGATCAGTAACTTGTCCAGGACTGTTGAGATGATGAAAAATGCTGAAGAATTTCATAGGAAACATCTAGACCTAAAATGATGCAGCAGCCTTAAAATCAGCACCAGCTAATTGTCGACATTGAGATCCTAGGAAATAAATAGAGAAGCAACTCAATATTAACTTAGCGGATATCGTGAAATATAGAAGGATAGACTTCTAGCTTGCTTTGAACAATAAGGAAAAGTTTCAGGCAACTTAACATACAAGAGTTAATAAACAGGCAGGTTACTCAGTCTATCTGCTTCTTGGATGCCCAGCTTTTCTTGCATCCCTTCTGGAACTGTTAGAAATGGGAACAGTATTCAAGTCTTGGACAGAGTTGGACTTGGTCTGCAGCTGAGACACTACAGTTGCTTTTGAGGCATTGCTTGCAGTACAAATAATGTAGGAGATCCACTTAACTATAGACCCAATTGAGCATAAGGAATGCCAATGGTTGATGGAAATAAAAGGCAAGTTTTGGATTTTAATTCCATTTTAAAAGATTGGAAGCAACTTTGAGGAATTGAAAGTCAAATGTCACTTTGTTCAGACCGTATCGATATTATGGGTAATGGATATTGAAGGTAATTAAAAATAGAAAGCAGACAAAACAATGGAGGAGCCACAATAAATGAAAATGATGAAGTCAGCTCCATGGTGAAGAGAATAAGCTGGTAAATGGAGCTGAACATTAGACAGTGGCAGCATGAGGAGGATGACAGTTTGCAATATTATCACACTTTAAATCTCTCATGTTTGAATCAAGTTATGATCCGACAGAGTAGCCTGCAAAACCAATCAGTAGCAAATAATACAAATGTACTTTGCTGGACACTGAGAGAACTTGCTTTTTAATAGCACCTAGATACAGTATGTCTGTGTTTCACAGGCAATATATGATCATTTTGTGTTGGAAATTTTCTTCAGCCAACTGTGTTCACTGAAGTCCTGCGAAGAGTAAATAATATCAACAATTGGTTATTTTCTTCAGTCCTGGTCACGTGGCTGAGGAAAGAATGTTGGCGAGGACAATGGAAGGGCTCCTTGCTATGCAAAAAAAATGCTTTTTGATATTTCAGGCTCAGCCGTAGCATTGCTTCAACTTTTAACCAAAACTTGACATTTCTGACCATACATCACTTCCTCAAAACAGCACTGAAATGTCAGTGTATCTTTTTCCTCAAAGAGAAATTTTAACCTCCAACTTTGATAGGTAATAGGGTGAGGGTTATGTACTAACTGAGCTAAATTTGTATTTGAATTGTCAGCATCTGTTGTCCAATTTATCGTTGTAACTGTCGACATGTATGACAGTTATAAATATTTTATGATCTGAAGTAACATCTTGACTAGTACAAAAGTGGGGGTGGGGAGGCAATGAACACACTGGTGCGAGAGGGGTAATGCTTTGCTTTGAAGTTTAGGAAAATGCTTCGGAGATTTTGTTAGATTACTTCATCTGAATGCTCAATGCAGATAGCTAAAAAATGTTATCTTCCATTGCTGACATCCATCAACATGATGAACAGCAACATTTACCCAACCTTCTGACTGTTCTGAATAAAATTGCTTGTGTTTACCAAGCCTGCTGTTTTTAATTGGATCAGCAGAAGGAGGAGATTCCTAATACAAATCTCCTCCTTTCGACCTGAGCAAGTATTATCTCAGAAAATATTACAGGGTCTGTGGCAGATGTGTTGTCTGAGGCTTAAAACCTTATTTGGTTCTAAATCTGTCCTTAGGATAGGTACGCTTTATCTGATTTACCATTTTCAGTAAGAAACGAATTAAATACAATCACACATTGAGGTAACACTGTTCAGTTTTATTTCAACACAAATATTTAATTTTCTGCAAATACAGTTGAGGTAATTTTGTATGTTTTTCATAAAAAAACGGCATCAGACTGATCTGCTCAGATTGTAAACATGGACGTTTGAGACACTTAGTATGCATTTGTAATTTGACTGTCAATTTTCATCTACTTAGACCCCACATAATCATTTTAAGGCTTGTGAAAATTAAAAACAACACTATTTTGTATTGTTTAAGCCTAAATATACATTGAGGGATAAAGTTATTTTAGTACTACAGTGGAAGTTGGAGCAGGAGTAGGCCAAGCAGCCTACTGAACCTGCACTGCCATTCAGTTCAATCATAGCTGATCTTCTAGCACAGCATCATTGTTTTCTCTCTCAATCCCATATTGCTTGATATCTTTTAATAGCTAGTAATCTATTGATCCGTCTTCAATATACTCGTGGCTGAGCCCAATGGATGGATGCAGTAAAGCAGTCATTATGATACTAAATTAGTAATTCAGAGGCTGGAATGATAATATAGAGATGAGTTCAAATCGATTATAGAGGCTTGGGAATTTGAAATCTGCTTTTTGACAACGTCTTTGATAATTAAAATGCTAATATATAGGGTTACAGGGATAGCGTAGGGGAATGGATCTGAGTGGGATGCTCTTCAGAGGGTTGGTGTGGACTTTTGGGCCAAATGGCCTGTTTCCACACCATAGGGATTCTAGGATTCTAGGATTCTAAAATCAGTCAAGATGCCCATGAAGCTGTTGCCATTGGTACTCAACCTGTTAAGAGATGTTATTTAAGTGGTTGTGCGTGTATGGAATGAGCTGCCAGAAAAAGTAGTGGAGACTGGTACAATTGCAGTATTTAAAAGGCATCTGGATGGGTATATGAATACAAAGGGTTTAGAGAGATGGTAGGCCAAGTGCTAGCAAATGGGGCTAGATTAGATTAGGATATCTGGTTGGCATGGACAAATTTGACTGAAGGGTCTATTTCCGTGTTGTACATCTCTATGACTCTAAGTGTACTTACTTGCCTCTTCAGCATGCATCTCTATACTCAGTACTGTAATGTATTTGAATTTTATTTGCCCTCTGAAATGGTCTAGTAATCCACTCATTTGTCTCATACTTGTATTTAAAAAGATATCAGAATAAAATGGACAAACCATCCAGTATTGAGCTGAGCAACAATATTATACATGATAAAAAGGCAGGCACAAGCTCATCTACTCTACAAATTGTACTTCCTAGATATCCAACAGATTGTCAATTAGCTCAAGGGAAGACTTTGAAGAAGTAACAAAGAGGATTGATGAGGGCAAAGCAGTAGATGTGATCTATATGGACTTCAGTAAGGCGTTCGACAAGGTTCCCCAAGGGAGACTGATTAGCAAGGTTAGATCTCATTGAATACAGGGAGAACTAGCCATTTGGATACAGACCTGGCTCAACAGTAGAAGACAGACGATGGTAGTGGAGGATTGTTTTTCAGACTGGAGGCCTGTGACCAGTGGAGTGCCACAAGGATCGGTGCTGGGTCCTCTACTTTTTGTCATTTGCATAAATGATTTGGCTGCAAGCATAAGAGATACAGTTAGTAAGTTTGCAGATGACACCAAAATTGGAGGTGTAGTGGACAGCGAAAAGGGTTACCTCAGATTACAACAGGATCTGGACTAGATGGACAAATGGGCTGAGAAGTGGCAGATGGAGTTTAATTCAGATAAATGCGAGGTGCTGTGTTTTGGGAAAGCAAATCTTAGCTGGACTTATACACTTAGTGGTAAGGTCCTAGAGAGTGTTGCTGAACATAGAGACCTTGGAGTGCAGGTTCATAGCTCCTTGAAAATTGAGTCACAGATAGATAGGATAGTGAAGAAGGCGTTTGGTATGCTTTCCTTTATTGGTCAGAGTATTGAGTACAGGAGTTGGGAGGTCATGTTGCGGCTGTACAGGACATTGGTTAGGCCACTGTTGGAATATTG